>NW_024868403.1:58680-114118 GCF_013358625.1 Macadamia integrifolia | reverse complement strand
TGATGATATATTACGTTTGCCATTTTACGATCATAATATGAATTGTATGGAGATGTATGATGGGATCCGGTGTGACCGAGGTGGTACCGATATCGTGATCGCCATGTGTTTGAGACAGAATCCTACGTGGCCGAGGTGGTACCGATGCCGTGATTACCTTATGTATGTTGCATTCGTGCATTGATTATGTGCATTAGAGTTAGTTGTAATCGTGGGTTACACTTGTGGCCAAGGTCTCACTTGTACCGTGTACCCCGAGACTGCATTTGGAAATGAATGCGCTTCATGGCCGATGATTGGTACCGGTGTTGTGTAGTCCATATTTAACTGTGATATATATGCTAGATTAGGTAAACTGTCTCGGGATTCACTTTGTGGCCAAGGTCTTGCTGGTATCGTGTGCACAGGACTGTATTTGGAGATGGATTACACTTTGTGGCCAAGGTCTTACCGGTATCATGTAATTCATACTAACTATATCATTATGAAGGCATGTAGCATATATGTGGTTAGGTATCACTCCTTATGCTACGAACCCTTGCTAACAGGGGTTAAGGAGTTGGATAACCCGATGTACCTTTTTGAAATGCCACACCTGCGGTACTATGTGGTTGTATCCAAAGGTGGGAACCTGTCCGGCGTGGCCGATGATATACCAGTGCCGTGACTACCAGGAGGGGATTATTAGGGGTTTGATGAGTGACCCATGGACACATATGGGGACCGAAAGGCTTCTAATCACGGCTACGGTTTGTATCCTTGTGTAGTTTATGGCGGTTCCGAGACGAAGGATATAGCCTAATGCGCCGTAGTAGCATTTTCTAGACTTAGTTTGGATTGTTAGGTGGATAATAAATTAATAAACTGCATCACGAGCATCATAGACTATGTTTAATTTCTGTAATCATGCATCATAAATTATTACTACTATTGTCTTACTTGGATGTGCTTGACCCCACCCCTCACTGAGCGGCTTACGCCATGTATACACCCCTTTTTAAATGTTGATGCAGGTACCATGGTGCCAATGGCGGGTGACCCAATATCTTCTAGGTCAGAGTATAGTGTGAGCGACTGGTAGATGCCAGAAGCGGAGGAGCACGATTAGGACTATGCATGCGACCACTGTGCTTACGCCACACTGTGAGATTGTACATCATATTTTGATACTTTAGGGTATAAGTATGGATTTTAGATTTTTTTTTTTTTTTGAGATTATATTGTCATGGATGAATATAACAGATGCTATTATATTATCATTAGATGTTTCCCCATTTTATTTATGATTCCACCTACTGATGCAGTTGCATGATGGACATAGGAAAAAAAATCTTTTGATTTGATTCTCTTTGGATTTAGAAACAATTTTATTTTGTATTAGTTAGCTTCTAATTTTATATTAGTTTCCATTTTAAATTAATTACCATTTTGATACTTTGATTTTTCTTTTATAAGCCATGTAATTCACTAGTAAGAGACAGAATTGAAGTTTTTGAAAAAAAATTGAATGTTTTGCTTAGCTGAATATGGACTGCCGTGACCCCCATCTCTCTTGTTTCTGATTTTTCTCTGCTCTTATTTTCTTTTTCCCTTCTTATCTTCTCCTTCTTGCTGGTTTTCTCTTTCCTACCCTCTATTCTCTGTTCACGACCTCATCACTAGGCTTTGTTCCTCTTCTCTGCCGGGGTGATTTCAGAAAACAAAAGAGGGTTTGCCGGAACTCCTCCGACAGAGTTCTCCTTGCATTCCAATTCTGGCCGAAGGAGAAGCTCCTGCCTACGATCCATACCCTTGTCCATTGCTCTCCAAAGAACCCAGTAATCACAAGAGTTGAAGTCAGTTGCAGACCATACCTGCAACTATCGCTGGTTCCAAGATTCAGACTTTATATTTCAAGTATATGCTTGAATCTTTGAACTGTACTGGTTGGGATTGATCCAGCAGGCTTGGGTGACATTAAATCTGAAATTTTAGAACTATTGAGGCTTGATTTCTGTTTGCTGAAGCTTGATTCTTCAAGTTCCACTAGTTTCTGGTTCTCACGACAAGGAGAAGAAGACTGAAAATCGTGGGCTACTGTTTAGGTCTTTTAAAACCCTGGTTTGACCATACTACCCTCAATTTTATTTCCTTATTATCTCTTGTTCTATTTTCTCCCTGGTTCCTAAATTACCCTTTTACTAGCATATTGTAGCTTGGCCTTTAGTTCTATCTAATTACAAGTTTGTCACTCCCTTCTAAAGTTCTATTTATCTACAAAACTGCCACCTTCATTGGAAACTTCAGCTTAATTACAATTCTGCCATTTAGTTGAAGCTTTATTTCAATACAATTGTTATTAGGTGTTGCCTTTATTTTATTAAGTGTTTAAGTGGGCCCTAAGCGATCCGATTCCTGTTCCTGGAACCCGGATCCGCATCAAGTGGTATCAGTGCAAAATTTCTTGCACTTCCCTAACCATGATAGGTAACGTTACCAATGCTGAGTTGAACAAATTGTACTGCGAGTTAGCCGAGAACCAACAGAATACTGATGCTAGGCTTAAGAGGACTGAAGCCAAGTTTGATAAGTTTATGGAAGAGATGATTGTCTTTATGAAGATGTCTGACAAACGAGCTGAAGGAGGATCCTCTATATTACCTCCTTAGCTCAACACTTTACGGATCAAAGATACACCTCAGAGGCAGCAACTTGATCCAGTTGTTCCACAGGATGTTACCTGACAATTTTCTGATAGAGATTATGGCATCAAAGTTGAGGTTCTCGAGTTCAGTGGTGAAAAGGGACCTAAGGAATTTCTTGACTGGCTTACCAAAGTGGAGAGAATTTTTACGTATAAGTCTCTTCCAGACGTGAAGAAGTGTGAACTCATTATCACCAAGCTTATTGGGTATGCATGTTCATGGTGGGATGATGTACTACATGCAAGGTTTGTCAGAAGAGTTGGACCCGTTACCAATTGGGAGGTCATGAAGCAAATCCTGACTAAAAATTTTGTTCCTCTTAATTATGAAAAGGTGATGTTCCATAAATTACTTAACTTGCAACAAGGGAACAAAGATGTGGATTCCTACACCCTCGAATTCCACAAACTGTCTTCAAGGTGTTGACTTCAGGAAACAGACCAGCAATGGGTGATGCAATATATCAATGGGTTAAGTACTGAGATTCGACTTGAGTTGGCTAACACTGATTTCAGGTTTGTTAATGTGGCAACAGCTCATGCCAAGACAGCTGAAGAGAAGTCCATTTATTGGAAGGGTATGCTCAAGACTTCTTCAATTTATAGACCACCACGTATGGAGGAAAAGAAGCATGAAGCTCACAGAGTTGAAGAGAAAAGGTCAGAGTTCAACAAGGATAGTGTTGGGGTGAAGAATATCATATGCCATAGTTATGGTGAGAAGGGTCACTATTCCAACAAGTGTCCCAATAAGACTCGTTCTGTGAATGTAGCAGAGAAGCAGCCAACAGAGAAGAGTGAAGATGAATCTCATTTATATCCTTATCCCCTCAAGGACGATGATATTGTCGATGATGATGATGAAGATGAAGATGTAGAGGCTCATTCAGCTAGCCTTTCATCTTTTTCGAATAGATTAGTTGATAAGGCTCCTCTCTTCAGACATAAGGGTACTCTCCTGCATGGCTCCAACCATACTGATGTTCATGTAGTTGTTGATACTGGGGCAGAAGCAAACTTCATATCTGCTGACTTTGTTCAAGCACACAACCTTCCACAAAAGCAGCTTTTCAAGAAGATTCAAGTGTGAGGTTTTGGACCCACAGCTCGAGAAGAGGCCACTGCAGTTGTTCGAGTACACTTACAGTTTGGGCCGATACAGTACCATGTCACCTGTTTGGTCACCCCATTGGCACACTGCAACATTCTTTTAGGGCGACCTTGACAGCGATATGTAGGCATTCTCTATGACGGCGCACGAAACACTATCAAGGTGAAGCAATGAAGTCACATGCATTATCCAACATGCCACATCATCGATTGACTTCTGCTCCAGTGACACGTCAGTCTACTTTTCCTCCTCTTGGTGTTATGTTCTCATCTGCTGCTTCGAGATACGTGTCACCTCATCAACGAGCAACTTATAAGGGTATCTTGGGAGCACGACCTAATTCGATGGAGTCGAGTTCTTTTAAGACCGGAAGAGATGATACAGTTGCATGATGGACATAGGAAAAAAAATCTTTTGATTTGATTCTCTTTGGATTTAGAAACAATTTCTTTTTGTATTAGTTAGCTTCTAATTTTATATTAGTTTCCATTTAAAATTAATTATCATTTTGATACTTTGAGTTTTCTTTTATAAGCCATGTAATTCACTAGTAAGAGACAGAATTGAAGTTTTTGAAAAAAATTGAATGTTTTGCGTGGCTGAATATGGACTGCCGTGACCCCCATCTCTCTCGTTTCTGATTTTTCTCTCCTATTTTCTTTTTCCCTTCTTATCTTCTCCTTCTTTTTGCTGGTTTTCTCTTTCCTACCCTCTATTCTCTGTTCACGACCTCATCACTGGGCTGATTTCAGAAAACAAAAGAGGGTTTGCCGAAACTCCTCCGACAGAATTCTATTTGCATTCCAATTCTAGCCGAAGGAGAAGTTCCTGCCTGCGATCCATACCCTTGTCCATTGCTCTCCAAAGAACCCAGTAATCACAAGAGTTGAAGTCAGTTGCAGACCATACCTACAACTATCGCTGGTTCCAAGATTCAAACTTTATATTCCAAGTATATGCTTGAATCTTTGAACTGTACTGGTTGGGATTGATCCAGCAGGCTTGGGCGACATTAAATCTGGAATTTCAGAACCGTTGAGGTTTGATTTCTGTTTGCTGAAGCTTGATTCTTCAAGTTTCACTGGTTTCTGGTTCTCACAACAAGGAGAAGAAGACTGAAAATCGTGGGCTGCTGTTTAGGTCTTTTAAAACCCTGGTTTGACCGTACTACCCTCAATTTTATTTCCTTATTATCTCTTGACCTATTTTCTCCCTGGTTCCTAAATTACCCTTTTACTAGCATATTGTAGCTTGGCCTTTAGTTCCATCTAATTACAAGTCTGCCACTCCCTTCTAAAGTTCCATTTATCTACAAAACTGCCACCTTCATTGGAAACTTCAGCTTAATTACAATTCTACCATTTAGTTGAAGCTTTATTTCAATACAATTGTTATTGGGTGTTGCCTTTGTTTTATTGAGTGTTTAAGTGGGCCCTAAGCGATCTAATTCCTGTTCTTGGAACCCGGATCCGCATCAGCTACTATACTCTGATTCCGCTGCTTATGTTGGTTTGTATTGTGAAATTGTGAAAATGTTAAGATACTGCTATCAGAGATCCTGGTAGATTGGTAAGACAAGTATGTGTCTTACTCACACCACCTGTATTCCTAATGGTAAGTTGGGTCTACTAGAAATGGTGTGTGACACGATCTCTCTCAGGTCTGATTTTCAAGAAAGTATGTATCTCAACAACCCTCATCAGAAGCTTCTCAAATTTTTAGGTTCTTGTACCCTCCTTAAGGACTGCCTTTGATCCAATTTGCAGCTCATTCTGAGCTCTCCAGCTGAAGTCGCACCATCCTCTCTTTAAGGCTGCACAGGGTATTTTCTCTCTCCTAGCCGATTGTCCCTTTTGGGGGTTTTTTTCTTGTTGGGTTGCATTACCATTGTGTGGAATTATTCCTGGGTTTTGTTTTCTTTATTCTAAAGCACCTTCAAAGGTAATTTGTTAGTCTTGGGTTATTATGACATTCTTTATCGATAAAGTCATGCTTTCCTTAATCTTACCCCACTAGGTGACTTTCCTCCTAGTTTCCTCGGGTCTTTTAGATAATTCGGTATTATGCGAGGGTTTGACAGAAATCAGCGTGTATCGATTATTCCAAATCATCCATATTTCATTTCTAAGGAGGAAGGAAACATTTTATCTGAAACGCACTTAGGAGAGAATTTCTTTATGACTAGAATATATCATAGAAAAATTCCTTTTCAAGACCGTAAACAAATTCTACCGATCAGCTTGTGGCAATGTTCTCCATTTATTTTCTACATGATGCAAGCATGCAGTGGATAAAATAGGACCGACAAGGCTTCCTTGACAGGATCTATATACGCAAGGTACGTGGTCCTTTTGATATACCTATAGGTACGAGATCAAGGGGTTGACTTCCTTACCCATTACTCATGACTACACACGAGGTTAAGCAACTGGCCATAGGTTGGTGGAACCATGAGTGATTGTGTGCAAAAGTGTGATGTGTGAATATCATTATTTGATCTTAAAATGTCACAAAGTGCATGGACCTCCCCGAGGGTGTTGGCACAATTATGAACATCCTCACCGTTTAACAATACGCCACACCCTTGTACAAGAAGTGGCTACCATTTTCTCTCAGAGTACTTTTCATGACATACACTGACCTCCTCGAAGGTGCTATGAGGGTAGCAGCCGAAAATCAAGACTTTACGCATCAATTATTTTTTCCTCTCTCCTCTCTTTCTCTTTCATGTGTGGGAGAGGTGTGTCATGTGTCCTTACCCTGCAGGCCCCGCACCGCCGTATAGCCGCTCGGAGATATGTGGAGGCCTATTTCGTAAGAGGGTAAAGTTCATCATTGATGGTCCAATATGGGGATCAGGATCATACAAAAGGGTTTAGAGTCACCACCTAGGATTATGGGCCTAGGACCTGGGGGTGGGCCCAATTCCTAAGAAAAGGGCTCAAAAGTTGGTCTAGTCTAGAGATTTAGGGTAAGTATCAGGTTATAGAATTGAGAAGGTGTTAGGCACCCAATCTACCAAGTTCAACCGGTCTTCCTATTAGATGCTTAAGAACGAACATTTTTCATAATTTTTCCTATTCCACATGCACGACTAAGTTATCACACACATATACATTGACTGACTTTATATAAATATGTACAGTAAAACAAGGTAAATATAAAGTCTACATTGTGCAAATTCTATTGAGAAATTATACCTGAGCTTAACCCCTATTTTGGGTTAAGAGGGGTGGAACCCCTGGTCAATACTAGTACAGGCTTTCTTGTGAATTCTCCTAGCTCAAAGGAAGATGGTCTTAACCTCTAACTTCCTTTCTTTAGAGATGCTAACTGTGGTGATATTTGGGTAGACTTCTGACTGGGAACAGCTACTTCTGGATTTGGGTTCGAACAGAGCTTCGGCTATGGAAGGCTATTTCTGAGTTTTGACTAAGGTGGCACTCGAACAGAGCTCCTACTGGGGATGGGCTATTAGAGGGCTAAGCTAAGGGGCCACTTGGACAGAACTTCCACTGGGGATAGGCTATCGGAGGGCTAGGCTAAGGTGGTGCATGGACAGAGCTTCCACTAGGGATAGGATATCAGAGGGCTAGGCTAAGATGGCACTTAGACAGAGCTTTCGCTGGGGATAAGCTATTAGAGGGCTAGGAGGGAATCTTTTCCTAAAAATCTCACTCAAAGAAAGCAAAGGATTGAAGATTCCTGAAGGACCGAAGAACACTTCGAATCTTATGAAAATCTCTCTACAAACTTGAAAATCCTCAAAGGGGGAAGGGGAGGAGAGAGTGCAAAGCTTGACTACTATAGGTGTTGTGGGGTAACCTTCGTGGCTTTTTGTTGTGTTAAATCCAAAGGAGGGGGTATTTATAGAATTTTAGGACGAATAGGGAGGAGAGAGAAAATTTCTCAACCAATGGTAGTAAAAAGTAATTTTTCTAAATCAATAGGGTGAAAGTAAGAAATTTTGGACCAATGGGGTGAAGGGTAATAAAAAAAATAGCCAATGGAGTGAAAGGTAATTTTTTTGACCAATCATGGCAAAAGATTCCTTCTTGGACCAATAGGAGCCACGGTGTAGGGAAGCTAGTGGGGTACTGTAGGGTACACATGCGGGTGAAGAGGGAATTCCTTCTCTGATCCGATCACCTTAAGGGGGATTCTGATCATCAGTAAGAATGGCAGAGGTCACGAAAAGGGTGTGGAAGCTTTGGTGGGGGTATTAGAGGTCTAGCAGGGGTACTGGGACACCAGCACAGGTGTTGGGGCTTCAACATAGCTGTTGGGGCTCCAACACAACCGCTAGGGCTCTAGGACAATCGTAGGAGCTCCAGCAGTGGTGCTGGGGCTCCGATGTGGGGCTGAGGCTACTACATGGGTGTTCAAGCTTCGATATGGGTGTGGGAATGCATGAGACTTGATTGAGAATGTGCGGGACTCAGTCAAGAATGTGCGGGACTTGGTGGTGGGCATGTGGGGCTTGGTTGCATGCTTGGGTGGGGTTTTGGCACTCAAGGCAAGACATGGGTGCTAGCATGGGAGGGGTTTGGGCAATCAAGGTAGAGCATGGGTGCTCGCAAGGGCGGGGTTTGGGCACTTAAAGTGCGATTTATAGGAATGGTTGCGGGAGATCCGATAGTCGGATTTTAATGTACCATTTATCGTTGGAATCATAATTCAGAGTACTATGCATCTGTGCAGTTACTTTGACCAGATTCCTTCGTAAATGAAAAGTCATAATTAGACCCTTCTTTTCTCACACAAGTTTTTTAGGAATTTTAGGTGAGTGTGGAATGCTCCTGGGAATATTTATCTCAGTCAATTATCATCTCTGTCGATTGGAAATAAGAGTCACGTCCAAGATCCATGTCATCATAGTCGGGGGAGGGTGACAAAATTGGGTATCTATAGAATGCGTCTCTTTGGCAGAGGCCTGTGCCAACAGCCAAAGTGCAAAGAAAAAAATTACCACATTTTGTCACCTGGAGCATGTACTATCGTCATCTTGCTCCTTAATAACAAAGTTGAAAATGCAATAGGTTATTCTCTTAACTACTTTGAAGTTTAGGACTTACCTAAGCCGTCGACTTTATATGAATGAAATTCGTTGCTCTTTCAATCCTACAAAAGATGTTAGTACTTGATTTTTGGATTTTCCTTTGATGGGCTTCACATGTGCCAGTTCAGGGAATTTGGTCTCCAGGCTGGGTCTTTCGAACCAATCTGGGCTATCTGGGACCAGTAGTTACAAGAGAGAAATTCATTGCTCTTCCAATCTTGCAATAGAAAAAAACATTTGATTATTGGATTTCCCTTAGCTAGACTTCACATGTGCCAGGTCAGGGAATTTGGTCTCCAGGCTAGGTCTTTCGATTTAATATGGACTATCTGGGACCGAAGGTTACAAGAGAGAAATTCGCTGCTCTTCCAATCTTGTAATAAGTAAAAACATTTGATTCTTGGATTTCCCTTAGCTGGGCTTCACATGTGCCAGTTCAAGGAATTTGGTCTCTAGGCTGGGTCTTTAAAACTAACCTGGGCCATCTGGGACCATAGGTCACAAGAGAGAAATTCGCTGCTCTTCCAATCTTATAACAAGTAAAAACATTTGATTCTTAGATTTCCCTTAGCTAGGCTTCACATGTGCCAATTCAGGGAATTTGGATTGAGATGAGGTCACTCGGAGCCGATTCAATGGGGTTGGGCCTCCCAGGGTCGATTCAAGGGGATTGGGCCACCTGGGGCCGGGTCAATGAGATTTGGCCACTTGGGGCCGGTTTAATGAAATTGTTTCTTTTCTTGAATAGGGTTCTAGAACTTTGAATTTTGATCTTTGATTTGGAATCTTGATCTTAGCTCTTTGAATTTTGAGTCTTGATTTGGAATCTTGATTCTTTGTTTTTTTATTTGAACTTTGAATTTTGAGTCTTGATTTTGAATCTTGATTCCTTGTTTTTTGATTTAAAATTCTTTGATTTTACTCTTGATTCTTGATTTGGAATCTTTTGATTTTTCATCTACCAATTTCATGTGTTTTCATCTACCAAGTATATTTTACTTGCCATGTGATTCTAATTTCACCTACCATGAATCCTTTGTTTTTTGTTTTTTTTTGGTGGAGGACAAATTTTTTAACCATAAAATGGTCCTCCCACCTCCTATTCACTCACTATTTCGAGTTTATAGAGTTTGGAACGATTTGTGAGCGGGTGGATACGGGTTTTGAGTTTTTTCGAAGATTAACATTTTCTCAGGTTTTCTTTGAGTTTTCCTTTGAAGTTCTTCAGAGTTCTTGAGGAGGGTGCCATTTGGAGAATTTGAAGTCTTCTCGGACCTCTTTGCAAATTGGGAAACTTTCTGGGGCTCTTTACAAATTGGGAAACTTTATGGGGCTCTTTACAATTTAGGAAACTTTCTAGAGTTCCTTGAAATTTAGGAAACTTTTTGGAGTTCCTTGTAATTTTTGGAACATGGCTGATAGGAGAAAGAGGACTAGGGGAGATCCAACTGGGCATTGGGGAGGGATGCAGCTCATCCTCCCAAGGGGATATAGCCACGCAGACTGGTACACTGGGCAAACACTCTTGAGGACCCGATATCATATCGATAAGCGGCATAGGGGAAATGGGTAAGTTTTTTTTCTTTTTATCTTGTGCATTTTGATTGTTCAAATTTCTTTTTTCATTTTTGCATTTATTTATTTATTTGTTAATTTTTGCATTTATTTATTTTTTGTTAAATTTTGCATTTATTTATTTTTTTTAATTTTTGCATTTATTTATTTTTTGTTAATTTTTGCATTTATTTTAGGAACATGGTGATGGAACACCCCGTACTTTAGCTAGATATGGCAACCCCAATGCAGTTCGGGAGTGATATGAAATGCTCCCCCACAGAGCACAGCAAATAAACACTACTTACCTATACCATTTGGCTCTGCTAGAGACCAAGAAGTTTAATTCAGTGGTGATGGGAGCTCTAGTGGAGAGGTGGTGGTCGAGCACCCACTCCTTTGTGCTTTTATGCTTTGACCGGCATATCCTTCAGGGGAAGGCCTCTTTCACTTCCCAGGGCATTGTCAGCATAGGGGTTCTTTGAGCTGATGGGTATTGAGATATCGGGTAATGACACACACATCCATCTTGGTGTGATTACCGCCCATTGGATGAGGAGGGACTTGAGAGTGAATCCGAGTAACCTTGCACAGGTGACTCAGACTTTCCCATTATTTTCTATGGCCCAATGCCTCTTTAATGATCTCTGAGGCGGGGTGGACATCGGCATGGTGGCCCTCCTCTGGAACCTTCAGGAGATCGATTCTTGGGATTGGGATGGGGCCACATATGCATATCTTCTGCAGGCCCTAGACCTGCTGGCATATGGAGATAGGGGTCTCAAGGGGCAGGCTACATATGTCAGGTTACTTCGTATTTCTTGTTGTTCTTTTTTCTTTTCTTTTATTACACATCCTTACTATAATATCTCAATTCAGCCTTGGTGCTATGAGCACATAGAGATCTTTGCCCCTGTACTGAAGGACTCTCTGAATTCGCCATTTCCCATGGCAAGCTGATGGGGAGATAGTCAGGTATCGAGGAACCGATGCTATCCCATTGAGATCACTCACCACTCTCTTCTGGACGATCTCACAGAGGTAAGCCACATCCAGTACCAAGTTCCATCTTTGCCTTGTGTTGTACTTTAACTCTTCTTCATCTTGTAGGTCAACTAGAGGCCATTCTGGGGTCTCCCACCTTTCTTTCCTAATGAGTTTGTTCGGGCCAAGCGCTTGACAGAGAGTTGGGCACTATTCTGGGGTATTTGGGGACATGTCTGTTATATCAGGGAGCGAGCGTGTTACTCCTTAGTGGTCTGATTTTGCTATGCACTCTCCACCTTGCTTCCCTCCATCGACCATACTTTACCCAGAGCGTCTTCCCTAGGGTGAGATAGAGACATGGGCTGAAGGAGTATGGGATGACTCCATACTGGATGATAGCAAGGATTATAAGGCCTTCCCTGAGGAGGAGATAGTGTGCCCCCCATTTGGTCCTAGGGGGCCACTGGTATGTTTCCTTTCTTGAATATTTTTTCTCATATTTCAAATCCTTCTCTTTTTTTATTGATGTTCTTTCAGTGGAGGGCATGACATGTGGCTCCTGCTCCTACTCGGTCATAGTGCTGCCTCCTCCTCTATGGTTGAGGCTTCCATTGTTGTGAGGGGACCTCTTAGGATGGCCGTCAGCCCCTTTAGTGGTTTCCCAGGCTGGTCCTATCCCAATACGACGTGTCCAGGCATTCCTGAGCTTTTGGAGCATAGAGTGGATAGAGATGCCTCCCTTGGACTTCCTATCATATATGACTGTGTGAGTATCAAAACACCCCTTGTTTAATTGATTCTTGAATCTTGTGACTGACATCCATGTTCTCAGGTGTCTCTGGAGCTTTAGGCCGAATTGAGGAGGATGCATCAAAGCCTGTCAGAGGTTGTGGTTGAGAAGGTACCCTTCTACCATAATCTTTTTCCTCTTTGGTTACTTCTTTTCTTGATCATTCTATGCGTTCTCCAGGAAAGGGAGAATGACACTCTGAAGAGACAGGCTAGCTCCTATCGATGGGAGATTGTCCATTTATGGAGGCATGTTGAGGACTAGGCACAGAGGCTGGAGAGCTCAAGATTGGGACCCTCTAGTTCTACGGCCTTTCATGATGATGACTTTTGCTCCATAGGGATTTGTTCCGGTATTTCCTGTAAACATAAACATATGTATTTTTTTCCCTTTTTTCCCTCCCCTTTGTTTGTTTATCATCTTATTATGGCATTTTATGAATGAAAAATTATCTTTGGCACAAAGAAAATCTCCTTTTTTTTTTTTTATGGTTTATGGTTTGAAATGTTTTAGGCCTAATCAATTCCACAACTCAAGTCATAATTAGAATAATCAGGATGACATGAAAATCCAAATATTCCTTCATTCTAGTACCAAGTGAATTACATGAAAATCACCCTCCTACCGTAGACAAGATAGGTAAATAATAAGTTGGGGAGAGAACTCTTAGGGGGGTGAAAGTTCACTAACTCCTTTGGGTCCATAGCCACAAGTCCATATTGTCGGCTGATATATGTAGGCAAATAAAAGGATATGTGAGTCACCTATGGCTATGGCTCATGTAACTAGGGTTCTTCATCAGAAAGTCTTCTTGTGGCTTCTTTGGGCATTTCCATGAAATGTCTTCTATAGTTCTCCCTTGTAGGTATTCTTCCCAATCATCTATGAGTTTGAACTCGGGGCTTCCCTCCTTTCTTGGTAACCAACAAACCCAAGTTGACCTCCATTTGATAACTTGTTTAGCCTCAGCTTATCAAGTAGCCATAGTTGGAAAATGGCAGGACTTCCACGATAATGATCGAGTCCAAACCTATGGCTATGGCTCATGTTATCAAGTCCTTTGAATGTCTCTGCAAGGACTATAGGAATGATATCTCTTCCTTTCTTCAATTACTTTATCACCTATATCAAGACAACATGTGCACCATGTCTCGGAGTTCAAAAAACATAGTGGGCTAGCATCTTGTGACCTTTGCTGATGGATTCCTCCCAGTGGTAGGTATTGAACGAAGATCCTGGCCACCTTCAGAATGTTAATCTTTTCATATCTGATGAATTGCTTTATTTCCTCTTTTTTCCATCCGAAAAAAGTCTTGAATCTCTTTTGAGTGATCTTTCTTTAAAGATGGTTGAATCAACTTGCCCTTTGGTGGAGATAACATGTAAACTCAAAAATCTTCGAGAGTTGGGAAAGGTCTCAACCAACCCAAACAAAAACACATGAAGATCGGCATCCCAATGCTGAGGCACTCAAATTGTGATGTAGCTCTATGCACCCAATTTGAGTGAGCATTCATATATTCAGGGATTCTAGCAGTCCTTGTGTCACTATGCTTATTTCCAAGGTCCATTTCCTCAATGTCTCATCCAAGGAGCTCATGACTTATTTTGCAGCTATCACAAGCAAAGAGAAGATGTGATGATTTTTCAAACCATTACTTATTAACTATAGACACAAACCAAACCTTTACCATTGTTGCATCAAGTTCTCTTTTTTTTTTTTTTTTTTTGACTGATTAAGGATGGGGAACAAACTGACCTTATAAACTAGTGCTGGGTGATGACTTTTGAGGGGATAGAATCCTGGATAAGAATTGGAGGGGCCACAGGTGAATGACAGATACCTAATGGCGATTCTTGGAGGATAAAATCCTAGATAAGAATTGATAGACCAATAGGCGAATGATACATACCTAATGGCCTTGCATGCCAAATGGTGATTCTTGGGGGACAAAATATGATGATCTTTTAAGATACCTTGATTATTAATTTAGGTACTGATGAGGCAAAATATGTCCCCTTCCTCAGCACGACTGAAGTGTGTATGCAAACCTGAACAGAATTGACCCACTACCTCGGCCCTCCATCAGGCCGTGCTGTCACCTCGGTCTTCCATCAAGCCGTGCGACCACCTCGACCCTCCAACAGGTCAGCTGCCACCTCAGCCCTCTAACAGGCCGTACTACCACCTTGGCCCTCTATGAGGTCGTGTTGCCACCTTGGTCCTCCAACAGGTTGTGCTCTCGGCCCTCCATCAGGCCATACTACCACCTTAGCCCTCCATGAGGCCGTGCTTCCAGCTCGGCCCTCCATGAGGTTGTGCTTCCACCTCGGCCCTCCGTCAGGTCGTGCTGTCACCTCGACCCTCCATCAGGCCATGCTACCATCACTTTGGCTCGACCAACCTGTCACCTTAGCTCGGAACAATCAATTAATGCACCCAGAAATGTGCACACATCCACTCTTACATTCAAGGGACGTGATCCCTGATCATGGGGGTAAGACTCTATCCACTACACGTCATCAGAGGCGTCCACCCCCTCACAACTTGCAGCTCCGAGATCAATAGAGAATATTCCCAGAATATGCCCTGAAATTTGGAATATTCCCAGAATCACAGTGCCACTCCCCTCAAGGACTCTACGCCTAAACTGGACTCTCCATAAATATCCCTCCTTCTCTCTCCATCAGCAACCTATAAATACCAAGGTAAGCCTCCATCTTGGGGATCGATCACTCACTCCTTTTACTAGAAAAGCTCTCTTAAGCATCTGTGGTGGAAAGATTTGACTTAGGTATTGGAGAGTCTCGTCGGGGTCAGCCCGGCTCTCCACTGTCATCTCTTCTGTACAGGTCGACTGGAGCACCAAGGAAGGTCATCCGGTCAATTTTGACCGCATCAGGTATCAATTTATTACCTTGAGATTGTTGAGACCGCACTTGCACATGTTATGTTGCCTACGTATCCCTTGAGAGAAATCAAGTCTAACGTAGTTTGGGCTATTCACCCTTTTAGACATAATATTTCTTAAGTTGATCCATGTTGACCAGTCCGAGTATTTCTTCACTGCCGTGGTCTATGAGTTTTATAGCTTTGCATGGTTGAATTTCTTTAACAGTGAATGGGCCACTCCAATTGGGCCTGAATTTCTCTCTTGGGTCATGAATTGGGGCTCTTTGTTCTCGAAGAACAAGTTCACCTTCTTCTATGTATGGGGCTTTACATTCTTGTTAAAGGCCCTTGCCATTCTCAATCGATATTTCTTCAAATTATCTATGGCCTTCATACGCCTTTCATCGAGGAAGTTGAGTTCATCGTGCCTAGGCTTCACCCATTCTCCTTCAAGTAACTGACAATCAAGAGGCATCCTCAGGGATGGTACTAGGATTTCCACAGGTAGAACTCCCTCTGTCCTATACACAAAAAAAAAAGGGGTTGCCCTTGTCGAGGATCGCACATAAGTCTGATATGCCCACAATGCAAGTGATAACTTATCTGCCAAATCCTTCTGTGTTTTGGCCATTTTTTATAGGATCACTTTAATGTTCTTGTTGGCTGCCTCTACTACCCCATTGGTTAGTAGTCGGTAGGTGGTAGAGCGATGACTTTTGATACCAAACTTTGTGTAGATTTTGTCAGTCTTGCCCTAGAAGTGGGATCCTTGATCCGATATCAACTCTTGACAAAGCCTACACAGTCTACTTCCATTGTGTTCTAATAGTATCCTAGCCTGAGAATCTCCTTAACTAGCATCTTGGCATTCATATGGGGTCCATAAAGGCCTTGATGAATTTTTTTCATGATTGTTGCTACTTGTTCCTCTTCTACACACAACAATTGTATTTCATCACAAGATCTCTTGTAAAACAAATCCTCTTGAAGAATGAATTGGGTGGCAGATCTCCTTAGAAACTTCTTTCTTTGTCAGTTTCTCCACTCGGGTACTTCCTTTCTCTGATGAAATCTATTATGTGAGCAAACCAAGACTGACCATCTATAGTGAGAGAGTTCATTGAATTGTGATAAATTGGCCTGCTTCTTTGTTCTACCAAAAATGGTAGGACCCTAGCCATAGGGTTGCATTCTACCATGGAAGCCAAGGTTGCAAGAGCATCAGCAAACCTGTTGTTATCTCTTTGGAAGTATTCGAACGAGATCTTCTCAAAGTGTTCAATCATCTCTTCCAGTTGTTCTTGATACGACTTCAGCTTTTCATCTCTGGTCTTCCATTTTCCTTGCGTCTGACAAATAACAATGGATGAGTCTCCATACACCTTGATCCGTTTAACCCCAATGGTCAGGGCCGTTTCAAGTCCCCAGGCATAAGCTTCATATTTGGCAATATTATTGATACAGGGGAAACCGAGGCCCATATCTAGTGTTATCTTCTTCAGGGAATCCCAGTTGAAGTCTATCACATCGTTACCTCATCCTCTAAGTTCACCCCAAAGCAGAGGAACACATCCGTTAGAATCCTCCCATAGCATAAATTTTTGACCTGCGTGTCCCTCCCTCGGACCTTGTCACCATGGTCCACATCAGTAGGTAGGGAAGGCAAACCTACACCCCCATATACACACAATACATCATATAGGCATGTAGCACGGACACCTCGTAGTAGTGGCCTCAAGTAGGAAAGATATTCAGCTGAACTGCCCTACAGACGACCTTCAAGGTGGCTCGGTAGTTAACAGGACGGTCCCACCCAAAACCCGACATTCTGGAACTCGTGGGCTGGAGTCCTAGGAGGGTAGTAGACCAGCACTCCTGCATTGGAGACCATCAGAATGCTCGCCAGCTGCCTCATATAGAAGGAGATTTTGACCCCCTTCACATAGGAGGTTATCCTCATCTCTTTCGTGCCTTGGTTCACACATTGGAGGTTGTAGTAGAACAACCTCACCAACTGTGGGTGGTACCTTGTGTTGGGTTTCATAATATGATACCACCCAATAGCCTCGAAGTGTTAGCAGAGGCATTATAGTCATAAATCTCTAGTCTGCACATACTTCCTAGGATCCACATTCTGATACTCAAAGATTTCCCAACGGTCCTATTCAGCCACAGAGTGGAACAGTTGTTGGTCATACTGTTCTTCTTCAGGAATGGCCAGTTGTTCTTGTGCGCCAGCATGACGAGTGCTAACACAATGACTGGACATGATTCCAATAAGATTCCTAAGGTTTTAGAGAAGAAAACCTAAGTTAGAAGAGTAAATCAAATCTCACAGAGAGAATGTAAAACCTAGTTTAGAGAAGGAAGAAAACTCATCTTAGATACGTGGAATGCATTGATCAGTCACAAAATCACACATAGAAGGTGAGGAATAGTTGGGGCAGACCTCCTTGGATGTTTCCTCTCCTTTCTCACAGCTAAAGTTAGGGTTTTGTGAGAAAAGAGTAAAACCCGAGCCTTTATATAGAGTTTTTGGGCTCACCGGAAACATTGGGCCTGTTTCCGTTGGCTATTTCCACTGGACATTTTATGGGTATTTTGGCCTCTACCACCTCCACTAGAAATAGGACTGATATTTCTGGTGGAATGACCTTGTTTCTGATGGATTATGCCCCTATTTCTGGTGAACACTTTTGGGAAGAAAATATTTTTATATATTATTTTAATTATGGAGATTGTTTCCCCCAGTTGGGGTATTGCTTCCTTATTATGTGTGATATCAGGAAATACATTGTGGGCCCCACTATGTATGCATGTGTGCCTACAACCTGCAATCTTATACATGCATGTGAACTAATCGGATTCCTCCACAGGAATCATGTCACGCCGAAACACATAGTCCCAGACCCGATCAAGTGTCACCTCCCATTTTCCCTACATGGAACTAGGGTAGACCTCAAAATGCACCACCAGCTCCACCAGTACTCACCACTCATGATGTTGCCTCCATCATAAATAATAAAATGAGGGAAGTTGAAGAGAGACAGAAGCAATTCATGGCCGGGATTGATAATGGGATCCAAATGGCAATGGAAGCCCGGAATGCACCACCCACACTGCTACTCCACCGACACCCGTCCAAGTGCCCACTGGCTCAACCACTCCAAACTTTTGGTGGGGTGCAAAGGCAAGTACATGCGCAAGGGCAAGTACATGCGCAAGGGCAAGTACATGGGCAAGTGCAAGATCGAGCACTGGAGCAGCCCAAGTACATGTAGAAGGTTGGACTGATCTGACCAAGATGATGGAAAGGTTTCAGAGGCTTAGGCCCCCATGCTTCTCAAAGGTGGGCTACATAATGAACAGAAAATCCTATGTGCTGGCTACCAACTACAATATGAAGCCAATGATTGGTGGAGTGCTACTGAGTCCATTCTGAGGGAAAAAATCCCAAATCCCACTTGGGAGGACTTCAAGGGGGCCTTCTTTAAGAACTATTTTCCAAAAAGCTTTGAGGATAGGAGAGAGAGTGAGTTCTCCCAATTGGTGCAGGGATCCTGATCCATGCTTGAGTATCAACAATGCTTTGATGAGCTATTCCATTTTGCTCCTGAGCATCTCAAAGGTGATAAGGCCAATGCCAAGAAGTTTGAGAAGGGGTTGAGGCCAGGTATTAGGTTAACCATAGTTGGATTGAAGCAGCAGACATATGCCAAGGTGGTCCAAGTGGCCAAATCTATTGAGGATAGGCATAGAGATAACTTCTCAGCCCAACAAAGAAGGGGAAACAGGCCTATGGGGGCTACTTACTCCAGGGGAGGTAGCAAACCCTTCAAGTGCCTTATATGAACCTAACTCTAGTGTAGTTCAGAAAGTTTGAGGCTAGCCAGACTTCTTAGTCTTCCCGCTCTAGTGGTGTGTCTCAGTCTGTGGGGTCAAGCCCAAGGTGCTTCCATTGTGACTAACCGGGCCACCTAGCCAGGACATGCCTGCATCAGAGGTTGGGTGATGCACCTTACACTTTGCCACCTAGGCCCCAACAGACCATGCAACCTCCAGACCAACACAGCCCCCACAGAGCCAGAGACTACAGGGAAGGGTGTTTGCCATGACTGTTGAAGATGCATAGGCTGCACCCGATGTAGTGACAGGTACTTTATTGATATCATTATTATCTACACTTGTGTTGTTTGATTCTGGAGCCTCTCATTCATTTGTGTCATTGGCATTTGCAAAGGAGATGGGAATTCCACCCAAAAGTTTGACTCCGTGTTTAGTAGTGAGTACCCCCATAGGAAGCGCAGTGGGTTTGAACTATGTCTATGAGCCTTGCCTAGTGATTGTAAGTGGATATGAGCTGAATGCTCACTTGATCGAGTTGGATATGATCAATTTCGATGTGATTCTAGGGATAGAATGGTTGTTCGCATACAGTGCCAGTGTGCTATGTGTAGAGAAGATGATCATTTTTAGACCTCGTGACAAGGGTGACTTCATCTTTCAAGGGGATAAGACCAAAAAACACAAGAGGTTATCATTTTAGCCCTTCAGATGAAGAAGCTACTAGATAAGGGATGTCAAGGCTACCTAGCATCTATAATGGATACTGAGATAGAGGTTAGACCATTGACCGAGCCAGATGTGGTGAGGAAATTTCTTGATGTGTTTCTGAATAACTTGACAGGTTTACCCCCAGAATGAGAGACAGAGTTTGTTATAGATCTACTCCCTGACTCGGCACCAGTGTCAAATGTCCCTTATCACATGGCCCCCACAAAGTTGAAGGAATTGCAAGTGCAACTTCAGGATCTTCTAAAGTAGGTATTTATTAGACCCAGTGTGTCTCCATGGGGAGCATCGGTACTATTCGTGAAGAAGAAGGATGGAAGTATGAGGCTATGCATTGATTATTGGGACCTTAACATGCTAACCATCAAAAACCTGTATTCCTTATCAAGAACAGATGATTTGTTTGATCAGTTGCAAGGTGCTGAGGTGTTTTCCAAGATTGACCTTAGATTGGCCTACCACCAGTTCAGGATCAAGGATATTGATGTCAACAATATAGTTTTCAAATCAAGGTATGGACATTATAAGTTCTTGGTCATGTCATTTAGGTTGACCAACGCACTGACTGTATTTATGGATTTGATGAACCAGGTATTCTAAGATATCTTAGACAAGTTTGTGATCATATTCATTGATGACATCTTGGTATACTCCAAGATTGCAGAGGATCATGCTGTTCACCTGAGGTTAGTGCTGCAACCTCTGAGAGAGAAGCAACTCTACACCAAATTCAGCAAGTGTGAGTTTTAGTTGTCATAGGTGGCATTTCTAGACTACATTGTGTCAAACAAGTGTACAGAGCTTGACCCAAGCAAGTTGAAGGCCATTTTGACTATTCTAATCGATACAGGTGGTATAGTTGTTTATAGTGATGCCTCCAAGTTGGGATTGGGTTGTGTATTGATGTAGCATGGGAAGGTTATTGCTTATGTCTCCCGTCAGTTGAAGGATTATGAGAAGAACTCCCCACTCATGATTTGGAGTTGACAGTAGTGTTTTTTGCATTGAAAATCTGGAGACATTACTTGTATGGTAAAAAGAGTGAGATTTACAGTGACCATAAGAGCCTCAAGTATTTCTTCACCCAAAAAGAGCTCAACATGAGAAAAAGCTGTTGGTTAGAGTTGATGAAGGACTATGATTGTACAATCCACTATCACCCAGGAAAGGCCAATGTGGTAGCTGATGCACTTAGTCAAAAATCACAATCATTGTCTCTTGCATCACTGACCCCTGGTGAGCATCTCATCGAGGAGGCTAGGAAACTATTCTAATCGGTACAAGTGGTATGGTTGTTTATAGTGATGCTTCCAAGTTGGGATTGGGTTGTGTATTGATGTAGCATGGGAAGGTCATTGCTTATGCCTCTCGTCAGTTGAAGGATTATGAGAAGAACTACCCCACTCATGATTTGGAGTTGACGGCAGTGATTTTTGCATTGAAAATCTGGAGACATTACTTGCTCGTATGGTAAAAAGAGTGAGATTTACAGTGACCATAAGAGCCTCAAGTATTTCTTCACCCAAAAAGAGCTCAACATGAGACAAAGGTGTTGGTTAGAGTTGATGAAAGACTATGATTGTACAATCGACTATCACCCAGGAAAGGCCAATGTGGTAGCTGATGCACTTAGTCAAAAATCCCAGTCACTGTCTCTTACATCATTGACCCCTGGTGAGCATCTCATCGAGGAGGCCAGGAAACTATATTTGGAACTAATAGTGGAAGGTGTCGTCTTATCACTATTGACATTGGTGGTACAACCTAGTCTAGTGGATAGAATCATTGTAGCTCAGGGTACTGATGCAGAGTTGCAGAAGCTGATAACAGATTGCAAGGAAGGAACCCAAAAAGACCCAAATTTAAAGGAGGGATTTTCAAATTCAAGGGAAGGTTGTGTGTGCCTAGTGATGGTGATTTGAGGGTACAGTTTTGACAGAGGCAAACAGCTTTTCATACTCCATTCACCCTTGCAACACTAAAATGTGTAAGGACCTCAAAGGCTCCTACTGGTGGAAGGGAATGAAAAATGACTTGGCCAAACATGTGTCTAGATGCCTCACATGTCAGCAAGTCAAGGCTGAAAACAAAGGCCACATGGGTTATTACAGCCACTACCTATTCTGGTGTAGAAATGGAAAAATATTACCATAAACTTCATCACAGGCCTACCCCGCACTCAGAATGTTATGGATTCTATTTGTGTAGTTTTGGACCACTTGACCATGGCAGCTCACTTCATCCCAATCAAGGTCACATTTTCTATAGACAAGTTGGCCAAGTTATATATTGACAACATCATTCGGCGATATGGTGTACCAGTCAACATCATCTCTGATCGAGATCCCAATTCACTTCCAAATTCTGGACATATGTGTAGAAAGCTATGGGAACGCAACTGAGTTTCAGTACAGCATTTCACCTATAGACCGATGGCCAATCAGAGAGGACCATCCAGACCTTGGAGGGCTTACTTCGAGCATGAGCCTTGGAAATTAGTTATAGTTGGGATGAGCACCTTTTACTTACTGAGTTCTCCTACAACAATAGGTATTATGCCACCATTGGAATGTCTCCATTTGAAGCACAGTATGGCAGGAAGTGCCAAAATCCACTCTATTGGAACGAGGTCGATGAGCGGCTTATTCTGGATCCAGACTTGATACAGGCTATTAGTGAGAAGGTGAATGTGATCAGAGAGGGAATTAAAGCAGCTCAGTCCAGATAGAAGAGCTATACAGATGTCAAGAGAAAGCATTTGGAATTAGGGGTTGGAGACAAGGTATTCTTGTGGATCTCTCCAGTCAAAGGGGTAATCCAGTTTGGCAAGAAAGGAAAGTTAAGTCCTAGATTTATGGGACCTTACGATGTACTAGGGAGGATCGGGCTAGTGGCTTATAGGATAGCTTTACCACTAGAATTGGAGGGTACATATGATGCCTTCCATGTATCCATGCTAAGGAAGTACATTCCCGACCCCACTCATGTCTTGACTTACATACCCTGTGAGTTGGACGAGGAGCTTGCTTATGTGGAGTATTCGGAGAAGATTATTAACTAGAAGGACCACATTCTCCACAATCGCACTGTATCCTTCGTCAAGGTGAAGCGGATGAACCACCTAGAGTAGAAACCATCTTGGGATCGGGAAGAGGAAATAAAGAAGCAGTACCCTAGATTATTTGATTTACCAAGTACGTATAATTTTGAGGATGAAATTCTTGTAAGGTGGGGGGGGATGTTACACCTATGCCATGACCCGGTCTATTTTGAACTGTTATGATAGGTCTCAGACTGGAAGTGGGAAGTACCACCGTGTATTGGCTCGCTGCAGCCCATTGTCAAAGAGGGAAGGATAACCTCACCTGCCATTGTATCTCTTGTCTATCTAACTGGCTGGGATTCAAGCTTCCTGATAGCGGACAGTAAGTGAGCCTACACCCCACTCACAAATCCTGGCACCCCCCAAAACTGTCGAAAGACTATGAACATAGCCTAGGTAAACTATCAGTACAAGACCAACAGGTGGACAGTAAGCAGTTTTGCTATCTTGAACAATGGAAATATGCCACCAGAAATAGCCTGGGCCTATTTCTACTGACTGTTTTTGCTAGCCATTTAGGCTGCTGGTTGGGTTCTGATTCCCGTGGGTCCCACCACCTGCATCGTGAACTACCCCAGATGAGGCATCATGAACTACCCCAGATGAGGCATCGTGAACTACCCTGGATGATTCCAATTGCTCCCCCACACCTTCCTTATGACATGTGCACCTAACAGACCAAGGAAGTTTGGTCCACGTGCCCAGAGTCATGTAATAACCTACTTTGGCCAGATTGAGTTCAACCAAACAGACCCTAGTGAGAGCCTTACTATAGAAGTGGGAAGTTAGCCTCGTTTTCCATTTCTCACTTGTACAAGAATGTGGGAGAGAGAATGTGTCACACCCCACTTCCAGTAGAGCCAACTTACCCTTAGGAATATCAGTGGTGTGAGTAAGACATATACCTGACTTACAAACCTACCAGGATCTCTGATCGCAGTACCTTAACATTTTATAATCTCAAAACACAAACCAACCAAAAGTAGTAGAATCAGAGTATAATAGCGGAATCATCAATAAAATGGAAAAAATGTCTAATGATAAATAATATCCATAACCAAGTTATTCCATTTACAATCATCCATGTCTTATATCTAATAGGTTCAAAATGTACCATACACAAGCTTGTGCCAAATTCATCACAAATACGCAGAACACCTCAATAATCACAAGCACAGTCCTGCTCATACTCAACTTTCGACATCCACCAGTTGTTCACTCTATACTCAGGTCTGGAAGAAAGAGAGTCACTAGCCATAGGTACGATCATACCTGCATCATCATCTAAAAAGTGTGTATATGTGGAGTAAGCTTTCAAACTCACTCAGTGAGGGGTGGGGTTCAAGCACATTCAAGAAAAACAATCAAAGTAATAATTTATGATGCATAATAACAGAAATTAAAACACATAATCCATGATGCTCGTGATGCAATTAATTTATTTTATTATCCACCTAACAATACAACTAAGACTGGTAAATGCTACTAGGGCACATTTGGCTATATCTCTCATCTCGAAATTGCCATTGACTACATAGGGATACAAACCCTAGCAATGAATAAAAGCCTGTCGGTCCCCGTATGCATCCATGGGTCACCCAGCAAACCCCTAATAACCCCTCTTGGCTATCATGGCATCGGTACCAATCATCCACCACGCCTGACAGGTTTTCGCCTCTGGAAACAATCACATCATACCGCAAGTGTGGCATTCAAAGGCACATCGAATATACCACAGTGGGTTATCCAACACCTTAACCCCTATTGGCAAGGGTTCGTAGCATATGAGTGATGCCTAACCACATATATGCTATATGCCTTCATAATGATACAGTTAGTATGAATTACACAATAGTGGTAACACCTCGGCCACAAAGTGTAATCCATCTCCAAATACAGTCCCGAGTACACGATAACGATAACACATTAGCCACAAAGTGTAACCCGTGACCATTTACCTAATCTAGCATGCATATAATGATTGAGTATGGACTATATAACACTGGTACCAATCGTCGGCCATGAAGCATATCCATTTCCAAATGTAGTCCTGAAGCACACAATACCTGTAACACATCGGCCACAAAGTGTAATCTGCGACTACAACTAACTCTAATGCATATAATCAATGTATGAATGCAACATACATGCGGCAATCACAACACCGGTACCACCTAGGCTACGTCGAATTCCATCTTATACATACAACAAACGCATGACAGTCACGGTACTGGTACCACCTCTGCTACACCGGATCCCACCATACATCTCCATAACAGTTCATATTCATTCAATAAAAATGTAACATATGATAGCATACCATCATCATTTGAGCAATTAATAATCATGTATAATCTTAAGCATGTGAGCAATTCTATAATAGTAAAACAATCCTTAAAATAAAGCAATCCATCTCTCACTTTGTTTATGCTCGTTTGTGTTAGGGTTTAAGTACGCCCATCGATCGATCAACTCAATTCTGATTTTGGGGCATATGCGCATCACTGTCCTAAACACAAAGGCCCACATGGGTCACCCCCAAAGGGTACAGACAAGGTCTATCAGTGACAGTAATGTCATTGTAAACACCCATTGAAAATAGAACCTTCCCACCAAAAATATTACTGTTGTTTTCGGTGAAGGTGGCAAAGAGCTCCTAAGGCATAGGCAGTCACCAGAAACAGCCCCAATACTTCCGATGGCTTGTTTCCGATGGTAGTACAACAACTGTCCATACAAATTAGGATTTTTTGGCTCAGTCCTAATCAGCAGGATTTGTTCCATGGAGTTTGTAGGGGATGTTCCTAGCATCATTCTAAGCTAATCAAATCCTGATTCCACTAAGCCATTTGGGAGATACATCGATCGAATGATCAAAACCCTAGGTGATCATTTGGTCATTCTTGTTGTCGGAGCTCACCGGACTTGGTTTGAGCTCGACAATGGGATCGGGGACATAAAATATGCATTCCCCAGGCTCAATAGGGTTTTTGTACTAAGATTCCATCAAAACCTAGCTTAACCTAGGTTAAAATGAAGAGAGAGAGAGAGAGAGAGAGAGAGAGAGAGAGAGTTGTATGGGAGGTTGTACTTACCTTCAGTAGCGATTTTGGCAACTAGGTGGCAATCGGCACTAAGGCAAGTCCTTTTCCCCTCTTCTTCCTCTTCTTCTTCTTCTTCTTCTTCTTCTTCTTCTTCTTCTTCTTCTTCTTCTTCCTCTCCTCTTTTTCTCCTCTCCTATGTTGAGCACAAGTGAGAAATGATGAAATGAATCCTCATTTCTAACTTATGAGTTAAGTTGGGTCTTAAGGTCTGTTTGGTTGAACACTATTTGGTTCGATCGGGTTAATCAAATTTTTGGAGCACGAGGACCTAACTACTTAGGTCTGTAAATTGTTCATATCATGAGGAAGATGTGAAGGATGATTTGGGATCATCCGGGGATGTCTACAATGCGAGTGGTGGAACCCACGGGCATCGAAACCTTGACAGTAGCCTGTTTTGTCATCGAAAACAATCACCGGATTGAGGCCCAGGATATTTCTAATGGCTTATTTTTGGTGTTCAATGTAGCAAGATAGCTTGCTATCTTGACTACTTACTGTCCTCCAATTGGTCTAGCACTGGTAGTTGTCCTTGGCCATGCTCATGGTCTTTCGTCAATTTTGATGTGTGCTAGGATTCAAGTGTAAGATGTCGAGTCACTTACTTTCTAGAATCAGAAGGTACAAATCCCCTCCAGTTGGACTGGCAGACAATGCATGACCATGTGGGGTCATCTCTTCCATTTTGGAAATGGACAACCACGAGCCAAAACTCAATCGTACTTTCGATCTCCGATCCTAGACCTATCACAGCAGTTCAAATTAGACCTGGTCAGGGCACAAGTGTAACATTCCACCCACCTTACAAGAATTTCGTCATCAAAATCGAACATACTTGGTAAATCAAACAATCTAGGATACTGCTTCAACATCTAATCTTTCCATTCCCATGATGCTTCTTGTTCAGGGTAGTTCATCCATTTCACTTTGACAAAGAAAACGGTGCGGTTGTAGAGAACATGGTCCTTCCAATCAACAATCTTCTCTGGATACTCCACATAGGCAAAATCCTCGTCCAACTCATGAGGTATGTAAGTCAAGACATGAGTGGGGTCGGGAATGTACTTCCTCAACATGGATACATGGAAGAAATCATGTGTACCCTCCAACTCTGGTGGCAAAGCTATCCAATAAGCTACCAGTTCGATCCTTTCCAGTATATCATACGGTCCCATAAATCTCAGATTAAGCTTCCCTTCTTACCGAACCGCATCACCCCTTTAACTGGAGATATTCGCAAGAATACCTTGTCTCCAACTCCAAATTCTAGATGTTTCCTTCTGACATCTGTATAGCTCTTCTGCCTAGACTGAGCTGCCTTGATCCTCTCTCTGATCACATTCACCTTCTCACTAGTAGCCTATATCAAGTCTAGACCAAAAATATGTTGCTCACCAACCTCATCCCAATAGAGTGGAGTCTGGCACTTTCTGCCATACTATGCTTTGAATGGGGACATTTCGATGGTGGCCTGGTAACTATTGTTATAAGAGAATTCAATAAGGAAAATGTGCTCATCCAAACTGTAACTCATATCTAAGGCACATGCTCGAAGCAAGTCCTCCAATGTCTGGATAGTCCTCTCCGACTGACCATCGGTCTGTGGGTGAAATGCTATGCTGAAATTCAACTATGTGCCCATAGACTTCTACACACATATCTAGAACTTCGAAGTGAATCTAGGGTCTTGATCAGAGATAACACTAACTGGTGCACCATGCAACCTCATGATGTTATCAATATATACAAACTGGCCAACTTGTCCATAGAAAATATGACCTTGATTGGGATAAAGTGAGCTGCCTTAGTCAAGCGACCCACATCTAACCAAATGGCATCTATACCCTTCTGAGTGTGGGGTAGACCTATGATGAAGTCTAACGAAGTCCATAGTAATTTTTCCCATTTCCACTCTGGAATAAGCAATGACTACAATAAACCATGGGGCCTTTGTCTTTCATCCTTGACTTGCTGGCATGTGAGGCATCTAGACCCATGCATGGCCACATCATTCTTCATTCCCATCCACCAGTAGGAGCCCTTGAGGTCCATATACATTTTAGTGCTGTCGGGGTGAATGAAGTATAGAGAGTTGTGTGCCTCTCTCAAAACTATGTCTTAAATCATCATCACTAGGCACACATAACCTCCCTTTGAACTTGAGAGTCTCACTTTCAGTCAAAGAAATCTGGGTCTTTCTGGGTTCCTTCTTTGCATTCTTTTATCAACTTTTGCAGCTCTTCAGCAGTACCCTAAGCTACAGTGATCCTATTTACCAAACTAGGTTGGAGCACCAATGCCGATAGTGATAAGGTGTCACCTTCCACTAGTAGCTCCAAATCCAATTTCCTGGCCTCCTCTATGTGATACTCATTGGTGGTCAATGATGCAAGAGTCAATAACTGGGATTTCTGACTAAGTGCATCAAATATTACATTGGCCTTCCCTAGGTCATAATGGATAATATAGTTGTAGTCCTTCATCAACTCCAACCAACGCCTCTGTCTCATGTTGAGCTCTTTTCGGGTGAAGAAGTACTTGAGGCTTTTTATGGTCACTGTAGATCTCACTTTTCTCACCATACAGGTAATGTCTCTAGATTTTTAGTGCAAAAATCACTGTTGCCAACTCCAAATCATGGGTGAGGTAGTTCTTCTTATAATCCTTCAACTGGAGCGATGCATAAGCAATGACTTGCCTATGCTATATCAATACACAACCCAATCCAAGTTTGGAGGCATCACTATACACAACCATACCACCTGTACCGGTCGAAATAGTTAAAACTGGAGCTGATACCAATCTTTACCTTAGCTCCCTGAAGCTCTTTTCACAAGTATCAGACCACTCAAATTTCACACCCTTCCGTGCGAGTTGGGTCATTAGGGTAGAAATGTAGGAAAAGTTCTCTATAAATCTCTTGTAGTATCCAGCCAAGCCCAAAAAACTACGTATGTCTGCCACACTCTTTGGAGTCTCCCTTTATAGGATTGCCTTCACCTTGCTTGGGTCAACCTCTATACCTTTGTCTGAAATAATGTGTCCTAGGAATGCTACCTGTAACAACCAGAACTCGCATTTGTTGAACTTGGCATAGAGTTGTTTCTCTCTCAGACACTCCAATACTAATCTCAAGTAAACATGTTCTTCTGCACTCTTGGAGTAAATCAAGATGTCATCAATGAATACTATTACAAACTTGTCCAAGACATCCTAGAATACTGGGTTCATCAAGTCCATAAATGCAGCCGGTGTATTGGTCAACCCAAATGACATTACTAAGAACTCATAATGCTCATACCTTGATCGAAAGGCCATCTTGCTGACATCACTATCCTTGATCCTGAGCTAGTGGTAGCCTAATCTAAGGTCAATCTTGGAGAATACCTTGGCACCCTACAACTGATCAAACAAATCATCTATCTTTGGCAAAGGATACCAGTTCTTGATTGTTAGCTTTTTAAGCTCCTGGTAATCAATGCACAATCTCATACTTCCGTCCTTCTTCTTGACAAACAATATCGGTGCTCCCCATTGAGACACACAAGGTCTAATGAATCCCTTCTTCAAAAGATCCTGAAGTTGCACTTGCAACTCCTTCAACTCTTTGGGGGCCATGCGGTAAGGGGGTTTTGACACTAGTGCCAAGCCGGGGAGCAGATCTATAACAAATTTTGTCTCTTAGTCATGTGGCCAACCTATCAAGTCATCCAGAAATACATTGGGAAATTCCCTCACCACATCTAGCTCGATCAATGGCCTAATCTTTTTCTCAGTATCCATCACAGATGCTAAGTAGCCTTGACACCCTTTATCTAGCAGCTTCTTCATCTGGAGTGCTAAAAACAAACTCATCATCATCATGAGGCCTGAAAATGATCACCTTTTTGGCACATAACACATTGGCTCAATATATGGACTACCAATCTAGTCCTATAATCACATCAAAGTCGGTCATATCCAACTCGATCAAATGAGCTTTAACCTCATGTCCACCTATGGTCACTTGACAAGGCTCATATACATAGTTCAGACCTACTACACATCCTGTAGGGGTACTCACTATCAAACACTGAGTCAGTCCTTTGGATGGAATTCTCATCTTCTTTGCAAATTCCAGTGACACAAACTAATGTGAGGCTCCTGAGTCAAATAACACCTATGCAAGCAATAGTGATATCAATAATGTACCTATCACTACACTAGGTGCAGCCTCTGCATCTTTTGCGGTCATAGCAAACACTCTGTCTTATGGTCTCTGGCCTTGTGGGGGCTATGCTGGTCTAGGTGTTGCATAGGTCTGTTGGGCCCTAGGTGACAGTGTATGGTGCATCACCTAGCCTCCGGTGGGGGCATGTTCTCGCTAGGTGGCCCAGTTGATCACAATGAAAACACCTTGGCCTCGATCCCAAAGATTGGGATACAACACTAGATCGAGAGGACTAGGAAGTTTGACTAGCTTCAGGCTTTCTAAATTGTACTGGAGTTGGGTTGATATAAAGCATTCGGAAGGCCCTTGGAGTCGATAGACCCTATAGGCCTCTTTCCTGTTCCCTACTGAGCTGAGAAATTATCTCTATGCCAGTCGTCAATAGATTTGGCCACTTGGACCACCTTAACATAGGTCTGTAATTTCAACCCAACTATGGTTGATCTAATTCCTGGCCTCAGTCCTTTCTTAAACTTCTTGGCCTTAGCCCTATCACCTCGAAGATGCTCAGAAGCAAAATGAATTGCTCCTCAAAACGTTACTGATATTTACGCATAGATCGGGAACCTTGTATCAACTGGGAGAACTCACTCTCTCTCCTATCCTAAAAGATTTTAAAAAATAGTTCTCAAAGAAGGCCCTTTGAAGTCTGCCTAATTAGGGTTTGGGATACCCGCCTCAAAATGGGTTTAGTAGCACTCCACCAATCGATGACCTCATTTTGCAACTGATAGCCAGCACACAAAATTTTTTGCTCACCGGTGCAGCCCATTAGCCTAAACACCTTTTCCATGCCACCAATCCATCTTGATGGATACAATGGATCTTAGCCCACCTTGGAGAAACATGGGGGCCTAAGCCATTGAAATTTCTCCATCATCTTTGTTAAGTCAGTCCAACCCTCTACGTGGGCCTAGGCTTGTTCCAGTGCCAGGTCTTATACATGTCTATGTACATTCCATTGCCCTTGCCCATGCACTTGTGCCCCACCTGATGTTTGAAGGGTAGCCGATCTAGTGGTTACTGGAATAGGCACTGGTGGAGTAGGAGTTGCGGGAGGTACACTACGGGCTCCTATTGCAGCTTGGATCCAATCATTGATTCTGGCCATGAACTGATTTTGTCTTTCCTCAACTCTCAGCATCATATTATCCATAATGGAGGCCACATCATGTGCAATAAGTACCGATGGAGCTGGGGGTGCATTGTGAGGTCTAACCCGATTTCATGTAGGGGAAGCGGGAGGTGACAGGCATAACCGGGATCAGGACCAAGTGTTCCGACTTGACATGACTCCTGTGGAGAAATCCGATTAGTTCACATGGATACACATAGTGGGTCCCACAAGTGTACATAAGGCAAAATTAGGGTCAGACCATGCATAGGTGGGGTCCACACATATTGGGATCCAATTGCACGCATATCTCGAAGAGGCACATATTTGAGGAAACAATAATAATAAAGATTTGGAAAATAAAATAAAATTTATTTCCAAAAATAGTTCACCGAAAATAGGGGTGTTTTTCATCAAAATTATTAGCCATTCCACTGGAAATATCAATATTGTTTTCGGTGGGACTGGCAGAAGCATATTTGGGACTTTTCAACTCACCGAAAACAGGCATCGGAAGCAGGTCCAGTGTTTTTGGTGGCTTATTTCTAGTGGACCTAAAACCACTATAAATAAACTCAGAATTGGGTTTTAATTTAAAAAACTCTAAACCTAACTCGTGGAGAAGGTAAGCAAACGGCCAAGGAGAGTTTCTCAACTCATTCCCCACTTCCCTCTTGCTATTTTATGATTGATCGTTGTCATCTACGCATCTAAAGTACGTTTTCTTCCTTCTCTGACCTAGTTTTGAGATTTTCTTCTTGTGAGCTTTGTCTCAATCTCCTAAACTAGGCTTTGCTCTTTAAATCCTTAGGAATCAAATTGCATGCATGTCTGGACACCATGTACGTACTCGCTATGCCGTTGCACAAAAGGAACAAGCTGTTCCTACTGAAGCACAGTATAACCCACTCCTATTCCACTCTGTGACTGAGCAAGATCATTGGGAAAGCTTCGAGTACCATAATGTGGACCCGGGGAAATATGTGAGGATGAGGGATTTTTGGCAGTTCCACCTCCGTCAACAATTTGAGGCAATTGGGTGGTATCGCATCTGGAAACCTAACAAGAAATACTACCCAAGACTGGTGAGGTTGTTCTACTCTAACCTCCAGTGTGTGAATAGGCACTGAAGAGATGCAGATCACCTCCTACGTGAAGGGGGTCGAGATTTCTTTTGACATGAGGCAATTGGCCAACCTTTTGATGGTGGACAACATAGGGGATATAGTTTATTGTCCTCCTTGAACTCCAGCTTATTATTTGCAAAGCCCAGATGTTCTTCATGAGGTAAACAACATGTTGACCAAGAATGATCGTGGTTCGGTGCACATAACCAACTACCTTGCCACTCCAAAAGTTATTTGCCGAGCAGTACAGCTAAATGTTCTCCCCACCTGTGGGCACTACGATGAGGTATCCATATTGCAAGCTTATGTGACTTACTATGTTTACATGGGGGTGCAGATACATCTTCCTTACCTTCTGATGTGGACCATGGTAACTCAGTCTAAGGGAGGGGATCGCAGGGTTGGGAACTTATACTTTGGGAGGATACTGACAAACATCTTCCTATGCTTTGGGTTGAATTTGAAGGGTGAGGGGTGCTTGGGTGATGAGGTCCTAGATTTCAACTAAGACTCCCTAAGGAAGATGACTTTAGACATAGACGAGGTATCACCTATTGAGGATGAGGACGAGAAGCCTATGGACATAGAGGGTCAGCTGGGTGGCGATGCCAATGGTGTTGGCGGCCATGCTAGTAGAGGTGCTAGTGGTGTAGGGAGAGGAGCTGCTGGGGTTGGGGGTTCCAGAGTAGCTTTCGCTTCCCAGGGTATAAGAGTGTGAGGCCTTACTATCTCAACGATATGATGTCTCGCTCGGACAATACTACAACACTATTGAGGGGGATGGACAACCGTCTCGAAAGCATGGATAGGAACTACTATTTTATGGACAATACGGTAACCTCCCTAGAGGCACAAATGTAGGCGATGGTCTTCCATCTTGCCATATCGATGCCACTTCTAAGAACACATGGTCTGAACCAGGCTCAAGGCCAAGGATAGCAGCATCTGTAAGCGTAGTGGCATGTTACCACTATATTTTAGGATTTCCCTTTAGTTTATGTTTTATTTTGAGATTTCATGTTCTAGACTTTAGTTGAATTTTAATTTCTGTCATTTGCTTCAGTTGTTTGAGTTTCCTATAATTAGGCTAGTTAGGATTTTTAGCTTTCAGTATTTTATTTTTATGAAAAGGTGTAATCAAGTTCTTTATTTAATGAAATGGCTTTAACACCTATGCTTGTCTCCTAACTTGTAATTCTATTATTGTTGTCTTCGAGATTTTTATTTAAAATCTTAATTTCCCTAAGTCATGGTTTGGTTGAGATTGTGGGTTAAGGCAAAGCATCGCGCTCTGATACTAAGCTATCACACCCCACTTTCAGTAGACCGAACTTACCATTAGGAGTACCGGTGGTGTGAGTAAGACACGTACCTGTCTTACAAACCTACCAAGATCTTTGATCGTAGTATCTTAACATTTTATAATCTCATAGGACAACCCAACCAAAAGCAGTGAAATCAGAGTATAATAGTAGAATCATCAATAAAATGGGGAAAATGTTTAATGATAAATAATATCCATAACCGAGTTATTCTGTTTACATTCATCCATGACTTATATCTAAAAAGTTCAAAATTTATCATACACAAGCTCGTACCAAAATAATCAAAAATACGCCGCACACCTCATGTTGCCACTTATGCACAATAATCACAAGGACAGTCCTGGCCATGCTCCTATGCTTCCGGCTTCCACTGACTCACTCCATTCTCGGGTCCAGAGGAAAGAGAGTCACTAGCCATAGGCATGACTGTACCTGCATCATCTAAAAGTGTGTATATGTGGGGTGAGCTTTCCAACTCCCTCAGTGAGGGGTGGTGTTCAAACACATTCAAGCAAACACAGTCAGAGTAATAATTTATAATGCATGATAATAGAAACTAAACACGTAGTTTATGATGCTCGTGATACAATTCAATTAGTTTATTATTCACCTAACAATACAACTAAGTCTGGTAAATGCTACTGCGGCACATTAGGCTGTATCCCTGGTCTTGGAACCGCCATCAACTACGTAGGGATACAAATCCTAGCTGTGAATAGAAGCCTGCCGATCCCCGTATGCTTCCATAGGTCAACTAGTGTGAGGGTAGCACCCGGAGATGCCTCTGTCCTCTTTGTGAAAAGGGGCTTGGCATCGATTCCATCCTCTTTCCTCTTTCTCTTTTTAACTAGGAAAGGGTGTGTCGTGTGTGCTTTACTTATGGGCCCCACACCATCGTATCACCGTTCGGAGATACGTGGAGGCCTATTTCACAAGAGTATAAAGTTTGTCATTCGAGCCGAGGATTTGATGATGGTCCAATACAGGGATCAGGATCACACAAAAGGGTTTGGAGTCACCACCTAGGATTATGGGCCTGACACGGGGGGTCGGCCCAATTCTGGAGAAAATGGCTCGAAAGTTGGTCTGGTCCAGAGATTTAGGGTAAGTGTCAGGTTACAGAGTTTGAAAGGTGTTAAGCACCCAATCTGCCTGGTCTAACCGGTCTTCCCACTAGATGCTTAAGAACGAACATTTTTCACGATTATTATTATTCCACATGCATGGACAACTTATCACACATATATACATTAACTGAATTTAAACTACTATATACACTAAAACAATGTCTATATAAAGTCTACATTATAACAAGTTGATTGAGGAATTATACCTAAACATAACCCTATTTCGAGTAAAAGGGGTGGGCCCCTGATTAGTACCTGCTCGGACTATCTTTCAGATTCTCCTGGCTCAGGGGAAGATGGTCTTGAGCTCCAACTTCCTTTTTTGAGAGATGCTAATTGTGATGGTATTCGGACAGAGTTTCGTCTAGGAATGGTTACTTTTGGATTTGGATTCTCGCAGAGCTTGGATCAAGGAAGGCTATTTCTGGATTTAGATTCGGACAGAGCTTAGATAAGGGAAGGCTATTTCTAGGATTAGGCTGAGGTGGCACTCCGGTAGAGCTTTCGCTTGGGATAGGCTAGGGGAGGGCTAGGCTGAGGTGGCGCTTCGACAAAGCTTCTGCTGGAAATGGCTATTTCTGGAAAGATTCCAGGGGCACTCAGACAGGGCTTCCGCTAGGAACTGCTATTTTTGAAAAGAAATAGATTGACCTAAAAATAGATTGAAGAGCTCCAAAGCCCCAAATAACACTTTGAAGATCCGAACAGAGTTTCGGATCTTGATAAAGATCTCTTTGTAGACCTAAAGAACCTCAAAGGGGGTTTCTACTTTGGGTAAAACTCAAGAACACTCAAAGGAGGGGGTTAAAGAACTTACTACTTTTGGTAAAAAACTAGATCGGACTAAGAACTTGGATTGAAGATCTTCAAAGTCTTGAAGAACACTTCGAAGATCCGAACAAGATTTCAGATTTTGACGAAGATCGCTCCGAAGACCCAAAGAAAATCAAGAGATGGAGGGGAGGAGAGTTTCACTACAAGGGAGTAAGGTGGGATTTTGGTGTGTGAAATCCAAAGGGGGGTATTTATAGGTTTTTTCGGCCAATGGGAAAAAGGAAACATCTTTATCCAACGGACGAAAGAAGGGTTCTTGGCTAAAGTGGGGGGATAGGGCTTTTATACACTGGGTAAAAGAGGTCCTCAGACCAAATTGGGTGGGGAAGGCTTTTGTCCAATGGGTAAAATGAGAGAATCCTTAGCAAAATAGGGATTTTTTGGCTTAAGTGGGTGAAGAGGGAATTTCTTCATGCACCGGGTCAGGGGAACACCAATCTCGACATTGACGGTGGCACTTGAGACTAGGCCGAAGTGCCCAGGGCATGGTAATGCGGACAATGCCATTGGTGTGCAATGCATGGCGCGTAGGTAATGGCATATGGGTGTGTGGCGTATAACGCGGAACCATGGCATGGTGGTGTGCGGTGCATGAAGCAGCACCATGGCATGGGCACGCATGGGCAGTAGTTGGCAAAGGGGGTGCGGGCATGGGCAGTGGGCACAAGCATGCATGGGCAGTAGCCAGTGCACGTATGTGTGCAGGCTAGCCTACTGGCTAGTGCACACACGTAAGTGGGCTGGCCTGTTGGCCAGTACACAGGCAGCAGGGCATGGGCACAGGCATGTGGGTAGTGGCGTGGGCCATGGTGCATGGGGGCGCTAGACTGTGGGCGGGGGCACGAGCCATAGTGCATGGAGGCATGGGCCATGGTGCGCGGGGCACTGGACTGTGGGCGGGGGTGCAGCTATGGTGCGTAGGGATGCAGGCTGGCTTGGTGCAGTGTGGGTAGGCTTGGCTTGGTGCAGGAAGCATGTGCTGTAGCCCATGGGCAGCAGCCATTCGCCACTGCCATGGGTAGCAGCCATGCGCAGCAAGCATGCGAGCATACGAGATTTTGGGTTTCATCGATGATGATTATGGGAGTTTTGTTGGTCCAATTTTGGCGTGCCATATATTTTCAGAATTGTATTCTTGAGTACTATCCATCCATATGGTCATCTTGACCGGATTCCTTCATATAGAAAAAGTCAAAATTGGAACCCCTTCTCTCCCGCGTGAGGATTTCTAGGGTTTTAGGTCCGGGAGTGTTTCTAGGTGATCTGGATAGGTAAGGGATGAATTTTAGAGTATTTGGGGTGTGTAGGGGATTTTTCCAAGTTTTCAGTGGGACCGTTCGCTTGCGCGGCATACATATGGGAAGTGTAATTTTTCAGGAATGATCACGGGAGTTCTGTTGCTCTGATTTTGACGTGTCATATATTGTCAAAATCATATTTTTGAGCACTAATCATCTGTACGGTCATCTTGACTAGATTCCTTCATATATAAATAGTCAAAATTAGATCCTCTTCTCTCCCGTGTGGGGGTTTCCAGGGTTTCGGGTAGGGGAATGTTTCCATCAGCATCTCCATTGATCAAAAGTCAGAAGTAGCGTCCAAGATCCATATTTCATCCTAGCCAAAGGAGGGTGACAAAATTAGGTGTCTACAGAATGCCCCTCTTTGGCTGAGGCTTGTGCCAACAGTCGAAGGGCAAAGAAAAAAACGACCACATTTTGTCACTCGGAGCATATACTACCTTCATCTTGCTCATTTATGATGGAGTTAAAAAATAGAACAGATAATATTTCTAAATTTTTAGGACTTACCTAGGTTGCCAATTAGGGGAAAGGAATTTGCTGCTCTTCCAATACTGCAAAAAGGTTAGAACTTTGATCTTTGACTCTTCCTTAGCTGGGCCTCGTATGTGCTAGTTCTGGGAATATGGTCTCTATACTGGGTCTTTCAACCCAATCTAGACTATCTAGGACCAAGGGTTATAAGAGAAGAATTTGTTACTCTCCCAATCTTGCAACAAGTAAAAACATTTTGATTTTTTTATTTTTCTTAACTAGGCTTCACATGTGCCAGTTCAGGAAATTTTAGTTTCCAGGATGGGTCTTTTGAGTCAATCTGGACTATCTGGGACCAATGGTTACAAGAGATGAATTTGTTGCTCTTCCCATCTTGTAATAGATAAAAACATTTGATTTTTTTTCCTTAGCAGGGCTTCACATGTGCCAGTTCAGGGAATTGGTCTATGAGATCGGGCCACTTGAAACCGAATCAAAGGGGTTGGGCCTCCTGGGGCCAGGTTAATGACATTGGACCACCTGGGGTCGGATAAATGCATATGGGCCACCTGGGGCCAGATCAATGAAATTGGGCCACTTGGGGCCGGGTCAATGAAATTATGTCTCTTCTTGATTTTCCCTTGATTCTTGATTTTAGAATTTTGCTCTTTGCTTTTGATTTGGAATTTGATTTGAATTCTGATGCATGATTTGGAATCTTTTGATTTGAATTTGATTTTTTTTTTGTGAAAATGAATTTTTCTTATAAAATGTCCCCCTTCCCCGTTCATTCTTCATTCTAACTTTTCTGAGTGAGTTTTGAGTTCCTGGAGCTCTCTGATTTTTCTTGAAGTTTTCCTTCTTGTTTTTGGAGTTTTTCACCTTGCTTTCGAAGTTCTTGAAGATCTTCATCTTGTTCATGAAGTTCTTGAAGATCTTCGTCTTGTTCATGAAGTTCTTGAAGAACTTCATCTTGTTCTTAAGGGAGGAGTTATTTAGAGAATTTGATATTCTTGTGTGCTTTTGTGTAATTTATGAAACTTTCTATGGTTTCTTACAATTTTTGAAACTTACTGGTGTTTCTTGCAATTTCGGAAAATATGGCTAAAAGGAGAAAGAGAAAGACTTTGGGAGAAGTTCAGCTTGAGAGCTTCAGCAATCCTTCCCATAGGGATGAGAGCCTGGCTGACTGGTACTCCGGGCAGACTCTTCACAACAGCCGGAATCACATCTGCAACTCCATATGGGGTTCTTGGGTAATTCCTTACATTTTATTCATTATTTGATCATCTTTATTCTTGTTTCTTTATTATTGTTGTTTTTTTTTTATTTGCCTTTGTTGTTTTTTTTTCTTTTTATGCATTCTTTACTTCCATTAGCATGAGGGGAGGGAACCACCTACCTTGGCCTTGTATGGTCATCCGAACATGGTTCAGTCATGGTATAGGAAGCTCCCTCGTAGAGTGAAGGAGATGGTTGATGCTCCCTGGTAGAGACCCGGAAGTTCAATCCGACACTGGTGGGGGCCTTGATGGAGTGGTGGTGGCCGAGTACTCATTCTTTCCACCTTCATGTTGGCGAGATCACCGGCACACCCATGTGCTTCTATGCATTGATAGGCATTCCATTTGGAGATAGATCTATGACCCTACCTGGGGCTCTGACTGTCCAGGAGTTTGTAGACTTGATGGGCATTACCATTATGGCCAGCCAGACACACATTTGCCTAAGGGAGACCAGTGCCCGATGGTGGAAAGTTGACTTGGGAGAGAACCTAGGTAACATGTCTCAGGTGGCCCGTTCCTTCTTACTGTCTCAGCCTCTTTAGTGACCTCCAAGGGGGAGTAGGTATCCGCTTGGTGTTCTTCCTCTGAGATCTTCGCACAGTAGAATCTTGGGACTAGGACAGGGCTGCCTATGCATATCTTCTGTGGTCCCTAGATCTGCTATCCTATGGAGACAGCGGGTAGGCTACATTATTCAGGTAACTGTCCTTGTACCCATTTCCTTTCATTCCTTTGGATTGCACTTTCTTACATTAATCTCTTGAAACAACCTTGGTGCTTTGAGCACTTGGGGACCATAGCTCCTAAACTGGACCCTGAGGCATTCTTCTTCCCTGCAGCCATGAGGTGGGGAGATAATTAGGTGCTCAAGGCTCGATGCCATCCTCTGGGGACAACCGCCCGTTCTCTTTTGAATGATCTCACTGAGGTATGCCATATCTGACACTAAAATTCCTTTCATCTTAGACCATTCTATCACCTTGTATTTCCTAATGCTGAAGGAGTCGCGTTGGCTAGGTATTTATCCGAGCACCAAGTCCTCTTTCGGGGTATTTGGGGCCATACCTGGTATTTGGGAGTAGTACCCCAGTGGTCCCATATCGAGGCATGCCCTTCTCCCGGGCTTCCTTCACCCACTATACACTGCCCAGAGATCATCCCAGCAGACAAGATAGAGCATTTGGCTAGTGGAGTATGGGATGACTCATTTTTGAATCAGGATAGAGACTATAGAGCCTTTCTAGAGGAGGAGATAGTATACACTCCTCTTGGTCTTGATGGTCCAGTGGTATGTTTACACTTTCTTGAGTATTTTCTTCAAATTCCTTTCTGTTTTGGTCTTGACTGGTGTTCTTTTAGGGGAGAGTGAGATGTGTAGATCCTTTTGTTGTTCAGACGTATGCCAGTGCTACCGATCCTTCACAAGCAGGACCCTCTACCCATGTCGGCGGGTCTCTCAAGGTTGCTAATGTCCCCTTTCGTGGCTTCCCTACCTAGACCTATCTCAACGCAGCCAACCCCATTCTCCCTCATCTTCTGGAGCCGAACACAAATGTAGACGCTTACCTTAGGCTACCTATTCCTTATGATTATGTGAGTATCTGATCATCCTCCAATTAACTCTTGATTTCCTCTGGCTGATATGCTCTTTCTCAGGTGTCCCTAGAGATCTATGCTGAGATTAGGAGGATGCATTACTGCCTGTGTGAGGTGATAGTTGCCAAGGATCGGGAGATTACACGGTAGGACGCACTGATTTAGGACCGGACCCAAAGGCTGGAGCAGGCTGGACTAGCATGTGTGGATTCCCTGGTGCTCCATAGGATGGTTCAGAGTATGGCTCAGATGATGGCTTTTGACTTATTGGGATTTGTTCCTGCATTTATTGAAAACACAAACACATGGATATTTTCTTTCTTTATTCTTTTTTCGTCCCCTTGTTTGTTCATCATTTTATTTCAACATCTTATGAAAACTTACTTTTGGCACAAAAGAAAATCTTTATCCTTTTTTTTGTTTTGTTTTTTGTTTGCTTGCAATGTTCAGGCATAATCAATTACATAACTCAAGTCATAATTAGAATAATCGGGATTACACGAGAATCCAAATACTTCCTCATTCTATTACCAAGTGAATCACATGAAAAGGGGAACAATGTTCCTACCACAGGTGGGATAGGTGAGTAATAAGGTGGGGAGACAATTCTTGAGGTGGGTGAAAGCTCACTAACTCTTCTGGGTCCGTCTTCTCGAGCCCATGTTGTCGGCTGACATACATAGGCAAATAAAAGGATGTATGAGTCAATCCCATCAACCTGACCTAATTGTAACTAGGGGTCTTCATCAAAAAATCTTCTTGTGGCCTCCTTAGGCCCCTCCATGCGATATCTTGTATAGTTCTTTCCTACAGGTACTTCTCCCAATCAATGATAAGGTTGATCTCCAAAACCTCTCTCTTATCCTGGTAGCAAAGAGCTTCAAGTGGGCCTCCTTTTAATGGTTTGGTTAACTTTAGTTTCTCGAAGAGCCAAATCTAAAAAATAGAAAGACTCCCCTGATAATGATCTAGTTTGAATCTATGGTCATGGCTCATGTCATCAAATCCCTTGAGTGCTTCTGTAATAACTGTAGGAATGATGTCACCACCCTTCTTCAATTGTTTTACTGCCTCAATCAGAACGAAGAACATAACAAGCTATCATGCAAAGTAAATAAGCATCCTATGATCTCTGGTGATTGATTCCTCCCATTGGTAGATATTGGATGAAGATTTGGGCCACCTTCAGAATGTCGATCTTCCTATACCTGACAAATTGCTTCACCTCCCCTTCTTTCCATCCGAAGAAGTCCTGAATTTTCTCTAAGCAATCTTTCTTCAAAGATGGTTGGAACAAACTACCTTTGGGTGGAGATAGCATACAGACCCGAAATTCTTCAGGAGTTGGGCAAATCTCTGCTAATCCAAATCGAAATACATGTAGGTTGGCATCCCAATGTTGAGGCACCTATCGCAGTAATTGGTGATGTAGCTTCACACATCCAACTCGGCTAAGAAATGACACATTCATTGATTCCAGCAATCCTAGTGCCCTTATATTTATGTCTAAGGTCCATTTTCTCAACGTCTCATCCAATGAGCCCATGAGTTTTCCTGAAACGAACACAAACAAAGAGACATGGTGATTTATTAAAGCATTACTCATTAGCTAATGACTCAAACATGCCTTTACCACCATTGCATCAAGCTCTCCTTTTTTTTTTATGACTAATCAAGGGTGGGGAATAAACTGGCCTTGATAAACTGGTATAGGGTGGCAATTTTCTTTTAGGGGGTGGAAACCTGGATTAGAGTTGACAGCCATGGGTGAATGACAGATAGATAATGGCCTTTTATACCAAATGACGATTCTTGGGGACACAATCCTAGATAAAAAGTGACAGACCAATGGATGACGGATACATAATGGCCTTTCATGCCAAATGGCGATTCTTTAGGGACGCAAACTATGATGATCTTTTAAGATACTTTGATTATTAATCATGGAACAAATTTATTACTTTTAGATGGTTGAGATCGCACTTGCACATATCAAGTTGCCTACGCATCCCTCGAAAGGAATTAGGTCTGACGTAGTTTAGGCTATTTGCCCTTTCAGACATAATATTTCTTGAATTGATCTATGTTGACTAGTCCCAGTACTTCTTCGCCGTTATGATCTATGAGTTTCACAGCTTTGCTTGGTAAAATCTCTTTAACAGTGAATGGGTCACTCCAGTTGGGCCTGAATTTTCCTCTTGGATCATCAATTGGGACTCTTTGTTATTGAAAAACAAGTTCACCTTCTTCTATGTGATGATGCTTCACATTCTTGTTGAAGGCCCGGGCCATTTTCAATTGATATTTCTTAAAATTATCCATGGCTTTTATACTCCTTTCATCGAGAAAGTTGAGCTCATTATGTCTGGCCTTCACCCACTCTCCTTTAGGTAGCTTACTATCAAAAAGCACCCTTAGGGATGGTACCAGGATTTCCACAGGTAAAACCGCCTCAACCCTATATATCAAAGAGAAAGGTGTTGTCCCTGTCGAGGATCGTACAGAAGTCCGGTATGCCCATAAGGCAAAGGAGTAACTTATCAGCCCAATCCTTGTGTGTTTCCACCATTTTCTACAGGATGACCTTGATGTTCTTGTTGGCTACTTCCACTATCCCATTGGTCTGCGGTCTGTAATTGGTAGAACGATGCCTTCTGATATCGAACTTTGTGCAAACTTTATCGGTCTTGCCCCAGAAATGGGATCCCTAATCTGATATCATTTCTTAAGGTACTCCATATCGCGCAATGATATTTTCTTGGATGAATTTGGATACCTTAGCAGATGTGAGGACTACATGGGACTGAGCTCCTACCCACATGATGAAATAATCAATGGCTGCCAAGATGAACTCATGGCCGTTGGATGCATTGGGGTTGACCTTTCCAATGATATCAATGCCCCCAATGGAGAATGACCAAGGTGAACTGAGCGAATGTAGCTCAATTGGTGGGATATGTATGATGTTAGTAAATATCTGACACTTGTGGCATTTCTTGACAAAGTCCACATAATCTGCTTCCATTGTGTTCTAATAGTATCCCAGCTTGAGAATCTTCTTGGACAACATTTTGGCATTCATGTGGGGTCCACAAAGACCTTGATGAAATTTCTCCATGATGGTTGTAGCTTACTCCTCGTCCATACACAACTGTATTCCATCATAGGACCTCTTGTATAACAAATCCTCTTGAAGACTAAGCTGGGTGGCATATCTTCTCAGAAATTTCTTTTCTCTATCAGTTGCTGCAACTGGGTACTTCCTTTCCCTGATGAAATCCACTATGTGAGTAAACCAAGACCGACCATCCATAGTGAGAGAGTTCACCAAATTCTGGTAAATAGGTCTGCTTCTTTGTTCTACCAAGAATAGCTGGATCCTAGCCATGGGGTTGCATTATACCATGGAAGCCAAGGTTGCAAGGGCATCAGCATACCTGTTTTTGCCTCTCTGGAAGTATTCGAATTAGATTTTCTTCAATCACCTCTTCCAGATGTTCTTGAAACGGCATCATCTTTTCATCTCTAGTTTTTCACTTTCCCTATGTCTCGCAGATGATGATGGATGAATCACTGTAAACCTTGATCCTTTTCACACCAATAGTCAAAGAAGTTTTGTGCCCCAAAGCACAAGCTTATTTGGTAATATTATTGGTACAGGGGAAGTCGAGGCGAAATAATGAAGGCAAATAAAGGCTGTCAGAAGTGACAAGCAATATTCCAGTACCACATCCCTTCTGATTGGCTGCTCTATCGAAGAATAACTTTCATTCATTAACTGTCTTCTTCCTCCATTGCGGTGATTCCTTCATCGGGCAAGGCATCATCCAAGGATCTTCCATCTTCTGTGGCGTGGGTAGCCAAATGATCGGCTATGGCTGCCCCTTGATAGATTTCTGAGTAACATAGGTGATGTCAAATTCTGATGGTAAAAGCAACCAACGGGCCATCCTTCCTGTTAAGGCTGGTTTCTCGAAGAGGTTTTTGATGGGATCCATTCTTGAGATCAAGTGCACTGGATAGGAAACCATATAGTGTTGCAACCTTTTCATTGCCCAAATCAACGTAGCACATATTCTTTCAAAAGATGTGTACTACATCTCATACACTAGGAACTTTTTGCTGAGATAATATATGGCATGCTCTACCCCTTCTTTTGTCTCCTTCTGTGCTAGCAAAGAACCCATGGAGTATTCTCCTATAGGCAAATACAACAGAAGTAGCTCTCCTTCCACCAGCGGTGTCAATACTCTTGGGTTCATGAGGTATCCCTTGATTTTGTCAAAAGCTTTTTGGCATTGGTCATTCCATTCAATGGGCTGATCCTTCTTCAGCAGCTTCAAAATTGGTTCATAAATTATAGTCAACTGAGCAATGAATCTACTAATATACTAGATGTGACCCAAAATTCCTCGTATTTGCTTCTTAGTCCGAGGTGTGGGCATTTCCTGAATTACCTTGATCTTGATATGGTTGACTTCAATACCTTTTTCGCTCACCAAGAAGCGAAACAACTTTCCCATTGTTGTCCCAAATACACATTTCTGAGGGTTCAGCTTTAGATGATACTTCTTAATTCTTTCAAAGAAACACTTTAGTGAGGGAATATGCCCCTTCCGATCTTTTGACTTTACTTTCATGTCATCCACATAGACTTCCACATCTCTTCGTTCATCATGTCATGCAATATGGTTGTAGCTGCTCTCTGATAAGTTTCCCTGACATTCTTCAGTCCAAAAGGCATCACTTTGTAACAATAGGTTCCCCACGGAGTGGTAAAGGCTGTCTTCTCATGATCTACTGAGTGCATACTTATCTGGTTGTACCCTGAGAATCCATTTATAAATGATAACAAAACATGCCCTGCCATGTTATCCACCAATACATTGATGTGAGGTAATGGGAAATCATCTTTAGGGCTTACTTTGTAAAGGTCTCGGATGTCCACGCACATTTGTACCTTGCCATCTATCTTTGGTACAGGTACAATGTTGGCTAACCATTGGGGGTACTTCATCACTTGTAGAAACCCTGCATTCCGCTGTTTCATAACTTCTTCTCTGATCTTTTCACTCCATTTTGGCTGCATTCTTCGGAGCTTCTATTTTACCAGCTTTGCCCCAGCGTAAGTTGACAATCGATGCTGCACGATGTTGGGGTTGATACCAGGCATATCCTTATAAGACTAAGCAAAGACCTCGGCGAATTTCTTCAGAAGACTAATCATCTGTTCCGCTTCTTCGTCATCAAGGTTAGTGCCAATTTTTACCTCTTGAAGGCATTGGTCGGTTCCTAGATTAATAACTCATCCTCACAGATGGGTTGGGTTTTCTTTGGTTTGCATTGTTTTATTATATTATTGGTATTTATTAAGATCATCATTAGAAAAAAGAGGCAAGTCGTACTCGGAATCAAAAATTTCATTCATGAGAGAAGAAATAACAAACTTGACATACAAGGCCTCTAGACTCTCCTCAAGAGGGGAGGTTGACATAGAATCATAAATAACAGACTCGACTACAGACTTGATAACTGGCTTGATGCTCTTGCCATGGATATTCAGGTTGGTTGACTCAATAGCATGAGCAAACTTAAAGTTTTCTCCAATGCTTATCCAATTCAGGAGTGGTTCAGTGGCTTGATGGATGAGGAGGTGTGGCAAAAGGCCTTTTTCTCCTTCTAAAAAAGTTGCTGCTATTTCTTCAGGGGCACAATGGTTCCTCTGGATAGGTGTCCCCTTCTTCATGAATACCAGCTGATCAATCTCGTGCTCTCGGAAGCTGAACTTTCTGAGGGGTGAAGATTGGTGGAGACTGCTCAATCCCTTGTCTATGAAGTCCATCTTTTCGAGCTTGTTGAGGAATGCCATCCCGGTGCCTTGGTCACATCTTTGACCACCTTCACGAGACTTTTCGTTGTAGTTGGTTCGGGCACAGTACATACAGACCATCATTCTCTGTGCTCTTCTTTGCTTTGCATATGTACTTCTTCCTCTGAAAAGACAAGGCTTGAGCTCATGCAGCTCATGTAGTTCTTGGGCTCTTGGCTCTCATAGGAGGGATCAAATGAAGCCTTTCAAATCAATGGGAATTGGCAGACTCCAGGTGAGCCTTATCTTCTTTTTTCATTCTCTTTTCAGGAGAACTCAAGGACTTGGTGCCTCCTTCGATTGGATCAATGTTGTAGGATCACCAGAGGAAGACCCGGTCTCAATCAGTCCAATTTCTGCTATCCTAGTGATGCAACTATCTTGGTCACTTTCAATGACTAGCATTTTCTATTGTTCCACTTCATAAGTGACCCAGTCGAACTTGTCCTGAAAAACACTTCAAATCCTAGTTGCATCTTTGCTGCAATTTCATCAAACTATGGCTCCACATTTCCACAAAAGGGGAAGTCCTCTCCTTCTTTTACAAAATAACCATTGAGAGTAGGGTAGTAAAAGACAGAGAACTTCCTAGTCATCCTCAGCACTTTTTGCCCCTTGGTGGTCAGAGGAGTGTACCCGAGACCATTCTTTTCTTTGTTCACTGTCAAACTAGGTTGCTTTGGAACTTCCTGATGATATTTCCCTAGTCCTATACTAGGAAAATGTTGCATATTCTTCATCATCTGATTCACTGGCAGACTCTAGATGGCTTCATAGTTAGCTAGGATTTTCTCTTTTGGATCTTCTTTGGCAATAGATACGCAAGTTGTGTCTATTTCAAAACCACTTAGTTGGACTTCCTGATCTTGTTCTTCCCTATTTTCAATGTTGGCCAAGGTATTCACCACTTTGGGATCTCCAGTTATTGTGATCACCTTTCCTTCATAGATGAACTTCATTTTTTGGTGGAGACTAGAGGATATTGCCTTCGTAGGATGCAACCAGGGCCTTCCCAAAAGCATGTTAAAAGCTGCTGGTATGTCAATGACTTGGAAATCAATGTTAAACTTTGTCGGGCCAATCTTTACAGCAAGGGTAATGATGCCAAGTATCCTCCTCTTGGTATTGTCATAAGCCCGTATGGTTTGAGTGGTTGGTGTCATTTCGTCCAAGTTGATGCCAATACTCTTCACCGATCTCAATGGTAGCACATTCAAAGTAAACCCGTATTCAACAAGAACCTGGGGAAGCACTTTGTCAAGGCATTCTATTGTGATATGGAGAGCTTGATTGTGCTGGACCCAAATTAAGAAGCTCTGAATTTGAGAGCATCAGAGATTGCACCGCATATGTTGCCCCTACTATATATGCGAGATGTGCTAGATTTATTTCGTGTCGTACCTGCACATTAGTGCAGTTCTTGAGTTGAGCCAAGACTGGGTTTACTCTGCACGGTGTGTGGGGGATTCCATTAAAAATCCCCAAATTGAGATGTTTACTTGGCACTTCTTGAGTTGAGCCAAGACTGGGTTCTTCGGTTCTTTCTTTAAGCTGCTAGTTCCGGCCTTATTAGCCCTTGGCTGTTCTACTACTAGAGCCTTGCCCTTATAGTCTTTCACACTTCTAGTTTCCATCACGTCAACAGGTTTCTTTACAATAATCTCCATGGATAGCAGTCTTCATTATCACTATTTGTTAGGGTGAGTATCCCTACCATAAAATCATCTTCTTCTTCTGATTCTCCTTCCCTGCTTGGGGTGGGAAGTCGAGGTCCTCCATAAATATCCACAGCCCTGGCTTGTAGCTTCTTGACTGCATTGGAAATCTGTTGGAATACAACTTCTACTGCCTCTGTGAAAGTGTCATCTGACCCTATTTCCTCAAGATCATCCAACTACTCATGGTAGTAACAATCATTGACAGCTTGTTGTTAATTTCTTCCACCCTCTCCTGCATTCTCAATGTGTTGGAGTACACTTTGCATAGCTTTTCCTCCATCTCTAATGTGGATTCGGGTTCATCCAGACAAACTTGCATCGGCGCTCTAGATCCTTCATCATTTTCTAAATCAATCATAGAATCATCTCCTCCCATACAGAGGGAAGGGTAAATGCCACCTATCAGATTAACTATTAAAATCATCACCACCAATAGCATAGACTGAGAAACATGTCAGATGTTCTAGTGAGTAGTATTCTGACTCATCATCATAATCATTGTACCAAGGCCCTTGGTAGTCATCCCAGTCTAGATGGCCATCATCCTCTTGAGAATCTCCATCCTTCTCATCTTCATTCTCGTCCTTATCGTCATTGTGATCATCCTCTTCTTCACTAATTTCCCCCTCACTTTGTTTTTCATCAGATTCTTTTGGACCATCAAACTCTCTGGCATCCAAATGCTTGTAGTATTTAGAGCGTATGAATCGAAAGATTCCCATAGGGTTGGTCTTGACATCATTGACTCAAAGTTGGACCAGTCCTGACCCATCATCCTCTGTGTCACTCCCTATGTGGATTAGGGAGATGTGTTCCTTAATCTGTTCCCCTATGGCCAATGCGATTACTGCTCTGAGAAGATCAACTGTAACCTCTTCAATTACCTCTGGATCATCCTCTAGAGATATAACTGGCTGAATTAGAGAAGTGGGATCACTTTCTTGATCTTCCCCTAATGCATTCACTGACCCTATTGATGAGGTCATTTTTAGGGAATCTGGTAGTGCAAGCATATCCTTCCAATCATACTCGTCCGTCCATCCTTCCTTTGGGTTATACACCGAACCCTGAGAACGGGATTGGTATGAGGGTGATGAGGGATATGAAGTAGGATGGTATGAAGACGAAGCGATATGGGAGGTAAGATATGAAGATTGGGGGTGATAAGATAAAGAGGTTCCTCCACTTTGATGGTAGGGGAAAGGTTGATGATATGGCAGAGGCTGATAATTTGGTGAAGGTGAAAGGTATGGTGGAGGTTGGTAATGTGGTGCTGTAGACCTTTCTATTGATGAGGAAGGATGAACAACGTGTGTCTGATTTTTTTATTCTTCTTCTTGGAGTCCTTATGATTCTAGCCCTTTGACTCATGATTTTCCTATAAGCTCGGGCATTCATATGATTCTTCTAAACTATAGGTACAATGAGTTGAGTGGGATCACTCTCTATAGTTTCTTCATCCAGATTGTTCATATGATTAAGGAGTGGATTGGTATTGACATTGGAAGGTTCCTTGACCTTGACCTTAATGGATCCATTGTCTACCATGTCCTGAATTGCATGCTATAAACCCAAACATCTTTCAGTATTGTGCCCCTTCTGAGTGTGGTAGGCACAATACTCATAATCCCTATACCAAGCTGAAGGAGGGTTGCTGATCACTCTTGGAGCCACTGTCCCTAGCAATCCTTACTTCTTTAACTTCTCATATGTGGCGGTTATGGGCATTCCCAAATCAGAAAACTGCCTTTTTAGGTTAGGGGCCTTTTAGGTGGGTGCATCTGCTTGTATTATGAAGGGCTATAAAGAAGTGGCTGGTGAGACTGACTGCTGAATTACACTCACCAAATTAGTTTTCAGACCCTTTCACCATCCAACTAGGGTGGTCTTGCTTGCATCTTGGGCGAATCCTTGATACTAGGCATCTCTCAAAATTTTGTTCTCCACATGTGTTTCGATGGCTATTAAGGCATCAAAAGTTTGGAAATGCTGATAGTAAAGAACTTCATAATAGTGCTTTGACAGGTTTTCTATCAACATCTCCACTTGCTCTACTTCTAAAGGCCAATCTACGATCTTGGTGGTCTTATCTCTAAACCTCATCAAGAAGGCGGTGAATCATTCTCTAGGCTTTTGCCACAAAGCCTCAAGTTCTCATCGCTTCACATCCACTTCGGTGTTGTATGAGTACTGTTTGGTGAAGGCTTTCACCACCGTTGCCCAATTTTGAGTTTGGGATGACTCCAATTGTGTCAGCTACCTTAGTGCTGGTCTCGATAGGGTTAACATAAAGACTTGCCCCATCTGGTTATCTGTAAGTTACCACGACTTGGCGATGCTGAGGAAGACTTTGAGATGAGCCTTGGGGTCTCCTGACTCGTCAAACCTATCAGTTTGCCACTTGAATTTTTTAGGAATTCTTGCCCTAGAGAAGAAACTCATTTCCTCTGAATCTACTGCTTAGCCTTTTGAGCTTTTTCTCACTCGAATCAAGTTCTCCAACCACTCTAACTGCTCTTTGAGTTTCTTTTCTTTCCTTGTCTCTAGAGGCTCCATTCGAACATGTGTGGTAAACTCCTCTTCCTCATCTTCAATCATTACCCTAGGAGGAGGGACCCTGGAATACTCCTCGTTGACACATTTGGGCGAGCAGGTGAAGATCCTCTTTGACTGGTTGGCCAAACTTGCTCGGGTTCTCTTGAGTTAACCCGAGAAGAGTTCCCACGATGACCTGTAGCTCCATTCTGATCCACATCTCCCGTAGCTGATGCCAACCCATTTTTGGGATCAGTTTTGGGATGATTCTGAAGTGCATGCAATATCTGACCTATCCCTCTCTTGACTTCTTCCATTTCTATTTGTAAGATTTCCACGGGATGGACCTAGGCCTATTCAGGTGATTTAGAGTCATGTGGATCCATACTAACTAGGCTGTAATTACTTGGTGGTAGACAATCTCGAGGAGATGATGGAGGTGACACTGGACTTAGGCGAGTCAACCGATTAGCCTGATGCGTCCAAAGGGACCGTGAAGAATACTTGAGGTGTGGAATTATACCTGAACCAAAAGTGGCTTATTTTAGGATTCTTGAATTCCCAACCCTTTGTTCACACATTCACTAGATTAACAACCAATGACCCATCCAAAGTTAGTCCGCTTAATGATAGGGGTGGATAGGGTTCGATGCCCCTGGTCCACCCAATGTCATAAGCGATAGATTCATATAAATGGCTTGTGGAGAATATTCTCATAAGACATTCCCTGTAACAAGGTCATGCTTTTCTTGCTCTTTTTCCTATTAGGTGTTCTTCCTCCTGATTCTCTTGGGACTTCTCCGGACTTTACGTGACTCTGATGGGATTGCCCCCTAAGTCAGTATTTCTTGAGGAGGGATACCTTCCATCCAAAAAAACTTAGGAAAGCAATTCTTTACGATGGGGATATAATGTAGGAGCACTACTTTTCAAGACCACAAACAAGTTCTACAATTAGCTTGTGGCACTCCTAGCTTCTTCATCTATTTTCTACATAATGCAAGCATGTGGTGGATGCAATAGGACTGAAAAGGCTTCCTTGACAGGATCTAAATATCCAAGGTACATGATCCTTTTGAAATACCCGTAGGTACGAGATCAAGGGGGTGACTTCTTTGTCCATTACTCATGACTACACACGAGGTTATGTCACAGCCCAAATCCAGTAGACCCAACTTACCATTTGGAATACCGACGATGTGAGTAAGACGTGTACATGTTTTACAAACCTACCAGGATCTCTGATAGCATTACCTTAATATTTTCACAATCTCACATCATAAACCAACATAAGCAGAGGAATCAAAGTATAATAGTGGAATCACAAATAAAATGGGGAAACATCTAATGATAATATAATAACATTAACCGAGTTATTCTGTTACATTCATCCATGACATATAATATAATCTCAAAAAAATATATAATCCATAATTATATCCAAAAGTATCAAAGTATGTTGTACAATTTCACGGTGTGGCATAAGCACAGTGGTCATAAGCACAATCCTGATCGTGCTCCTTCGCTTCTAGCATCCACCAGTCGCTTACACCATACTCTAACCCAGAAGATACTGTGTCACCTGCTATTAGCACCACGGTACCTGTATCATCATCTAAAAAGGGGTGTATATGTGGGGTGAGATTTTCAACTCACTTAGTGAAGGGTGGGGTCAAGTACATCCAATCAAGAAGATAGCAGTAATAATTTATGATGTATGATTATAAAAATTAAACACATAGTCCATGATGCTCATGATGTAGTTCATTTATTTATTATCCACCTAACAATACAAACTAAGTTTGGTAAATGCTACTACGGTGCATTAGGTTGTATCTTTCGTCTCGGAATCACCATTGACTACTCAAGGATACAAACCCAAGCCGTGAACAGAAGCCTGTCGGTCCCTGTATGCGTCCATAGGTCACCCAAAAAACCCCTGATAACCCCCTCTTAGTAGTCACGGCATTGGTACATCATTGGCCAAGCCAGATAGGTTCTCGCCTCCAGAGACAATCACATCATACCATGGATGTTGTATTCTGAAAAGGCACATCGAACATACCACAATGGATATCCAACACCTCAACCCCTGTTGCTAAGGGTTCATAGCATAGGGAGTGATTCCTAACCACATATATGCTACATGCTTTCATATTGATACAGTTTGTATGAATTGCACGATACCGGCAAGACATTGGCCACAAAGTGTAATCCATCTCCAAATACATTTCTGGGTACACGATACCAGTAAGACCTTGGCCATAAAGTGAAACCTGAGACTGTTTACCTAATCTAGCATACATATCACAGTTGAGTATGGACTACGTGATACCGGTAACAATCATCGACCATAAAGCGCATCCATTTCCAAATGCAGTCCTGGGGTACACAACTCTAATGCACATAATCAATGCATGAATGCAACATACATACGGTAATCACGGCACTGGTACCACCTCAGCCACGTCGGATTCTATCTCACACACACAACCAAACACACGATGATCATGGTACTGGTACCACCTCGACCAAACTAGATCCCATCATTCATCTCTATACAATTCATATCAAAATCGTAAATAACAAATCTAACATATCATCATCGCACTTGAGCAATTATGATTAAATATATCCAAGCAAATGAGTAATTTAATAATAATAAACATTTAAAAAATAGACACAGTCCATCCCTCACTTGGTTTATGATTGGGTGTGTTCGGGTTCAAGTACGAGCACCGATCGATCAAATTAATTTTAACTTCGGGGCACGTGCGCATCACTGTCTAGACATAAAGGGAACCATATATCAATACGCTTCAAAAACATCAGGAGGGATCCACATAGGTCACCCGCAAATGGTACAGACACTATCCCCAAGTGACAGCATTGTCACTGGAAACACCCACCGAAAACAGGGCATTTCCATCAAAAATATCAATCCTATTTCCGATGGTGAAGATAAAGAGCACATATGGCTCAAATGTCCACACTAGAAGCAGACCTAGTGGATTCAGTGGGCTATTTCAAGTGGTGGTTCAGAACAGTCCACCTATTTTGGGGCTTTCTGGCTCGGGCCTGATCGTCGGGATTTGTTCCATGGAGTTTGTAGGGGATGTTCCTAGCATCATTCTGAGCCAATAAAATTCTGATTCCATCGAGCCATTTAGGAGATACATCGATCAAACGATCAAAACCCTAGTTGGTCTTTTGGCAATACATGTTGTCGGAGCTCACCGGGCTTGGTTTGAGCTTGGTAACAACACCAGGAGGGTAGAACACACATTCTACGACCTTAACATGGTTTGTATACTAAGATTCCATCCATACCTAGGTTTGTCTAGGCTGAAATGTAGAGAGAGTGATATGGGAGGTTGAACTTACCTCCGGCAATGATTCCGGCAACAAGGTGGCTGTCGGCACCAGGGTAGGCCTCCAACCTTCTTCTTCTTCCTCTTCTTCTTTCCTCTCCTACATTGAGCACAAGGTAAATGAGGAAATGAATCCTCATTTCCCAACTTATAACTTCAGTGAACCTTAGGGTCTGTTTGGGTTGGACTCCTTCTGGACCAATCGGGTTAAAATGATTTTTGGAGCACGAGGACCCAACCATTTAGGTTCGTAAAGTGCTCATGTCACGAGGAAGGAGTGGAGGATGATTTAGGATCATCTGGGACCATTTATGATGTGAGTGGCGAGAAACACGGGCATTAGAACCCTGATAGCAGTCTACCAACCCATCAGAAATAGGCACTAGATCTAGGCCTGGTTGCTTCTAGTGGCTTGTTTCCGATGGTCAAGATAGCTTGCTATCCCATGGCTTATCTCGTATGGGTGGTTGCCCTCAGACATGCCTAAGGCCATTCGATATTTTTTTATGCATGTCGGAATTCAAGTGTGGGGAGTCAGGTCAATTACCGTCTGGAATCGGAAGGTTTGAATATCCTCCAATTAGATAAACATGAAATGCACGAACATATGGGGTCATCTCTACCCTTTTGGTAAGAGCCAAAACTCTATCGTACTTCTGATCTCTGATCCGAGGCCTATGACAATAGTTCAAATTAGACTAGATTAGGGCACGAGTATAACATTCCCCCCACCTTACAAGAATTTCATCCTTGAAATTGAACATACCTAGCAAATCAAAGAATCTAGGATGCTACTTCAATATCTCATCTTTCCGCTCCCATGATGCTTCCTGTTTGGGGTGGTTCATCCATTTCACCTTGATAAAGGAAACAGTGCGATCGCAGAGAATATGCTCTTTCTGATCAATAATCTTCTTTGGAAACTCCATGTAGGCAAAATCCTCATCCAACTCATGGGGTATGTAAGTCAAGACGTGAGTGGGGTCAGGAATGTACTTCCTCAACATAGAAACATGGAAGACATCATGTGTATCTTCCAACTCTGGCGGTAAAGCTATCAAATAAGCTACCAGTCCGATCCTCTCCAGTACATTATATGGTCCCATAAACCTTGGACTAAGCTTTCTCTTCTTGTTGAACCGCATCACCCCTTTAACTAGGGAGATCCGTAAGAACACCTTGTCTCTAATAGCAAACTCTAGATGTTTTCTTGTTGAACCGCATCACCCCTTTAACTAGGGAGATCCGTAAGAACACCTTGTCTCTAATAGCAAACTCTAGATGTTTTCTTGTTGAACCGCATCACCCCTTTAACTAGGGAGATCCGTAAGAACACCTTGTCTCTAATAGCAAACTCTAGATGTTTTCTTGTTGAACCGCATCACCCCTTTAACTAGGGAGATCCGTAAGAACACCTTGTCTCTAATAGCAAACTCTAGATGTTTTCTTGTTGAACCGCATCACCCCTTTAACTAGGGAGATCCGTAAGAACACCTTGTCTCTAATAGCAAACTCTAGATGTTTCCTCCTAACATTTGCATAGCTTTTATGCCTAGACTGAGCTACCTTGATCCTTTCTCTGATCACATTCACCTTCTCACTAGTAGCCTATATCAACCTCATCCCAATAGAGTGGAGTTCGGCACTTCCTGCCATACTGTGCCTTGAATGGGGACATTCCAATGGTGGCCTAAT
>NW_024868403.1:37548-57906 GCF_013358625.1 Macadamia integrifolia | reverse complement strand
TTTTCTTTCCTATTTTCACCTCATCACACGATCCTAGAAGGCCACCTTTGGACCGTCCTCTCCTCTCCCCTCTCCCCTCTCCCATACTTCCTATTTTATCTCTTTCTCCCCTATCCCTATAAATTCATGTCAACCAAGGGGGGTGTCCTCTCTCGTCCCTCTAGTCCTTCTCTTGCTCTCTTTTTCTCTAGTTTTTGTTATGCTCTTTAGCTCTAGTTCTAGTTTTTAGTTTTTGCTTCAGACACTTTTGTAATTGGTTTTTATTTAATGAATGCAACGTCTTTTTATTTTATTTTTTTATGCTATTCAAGTTATTCAAAGTTGTAATAATTTTTAATTTACTAGTTCAAAGCCTAGTTCTAGGTGACAAGAACCAAGCTTTGAAGCATCTCTGTTCAAGTGCAAGTTTCTCTTTGAGATATGTTTTCTCTAGGACTAGCAATTTCAGATTTGGTTCATTCCATATCTGGTTGTATTTCAATTCTCATCCAACTTTTTAGGTCCAAGTATTGAAGATCAGGTAGGCAAAAACATAAGTCTTCTCACCCCCCTCTAATCCCCTCTTCTTGCTACTCATTCATTCTTAATCTAGGGTTTCAATTTTTAGTTTTACTTTAATGCTTTCTCTTTCCCCCTAGGTCCTTGGCTAGATGGATGTGTTGGCTTTGCCCCTCTCTAGCCATGGAGCCATCCTTTTACTTTCGTTATTTCTATTGCATCCCTTTCCCTAAATCCAAGTAAAAAACCCTTGTAAGAGTACTCTCTGGTCAAGTAGGGAAGCTCGTATTATTTATAGTGCATCTCTCGGGCTAAGTAGAGATACCTACTTGTGTGCCTCTCTCTAGCTTTATTGCCCTTTATTTTTATTTATTTTATTTTAGTACTTTTACTTTATTGCTTTTTATTTACTTGCTTTGATTATTTAAATTCCTAGATGTGAATGGTTAGGTTTTTTTTTTTATTATTTTTTTTATAAGTGATATATGTATGTATTAAGGAAAAACTGAATATACAAAGTAAGGCAGCCTTATTCTCCTTCTATGAAAAGACCCAAAGGAAGGAAAAAGACTCTTTAGAACCAAGCAGGACAGGCCCTGCATTACACAATGGAAAGCAAGAAAAAAAATTACAATCTGTAATAAATCTTAAACTCAGAATCATCTCTTACTAAACTATTCAGCTCATCTGAAAAATCTTGAGCTTGAATAATGGTCTCTCCCTGACCTGTTGCAAATGAGGCCATAAAATCCACTAGTTTATTTATCTTCCTCCAAACATGCTTGAATTCCTTCCTTACTAGTGATTTTCAGCTATTAAGGATCTCACTTTTCATGACTCTGGTCTGCCAAGGCCCTTCTATCACAATATGTAACATATCAATGGCCAATTTTGAATCTGACTGAATGGATACCTCCATGATATTCTTTCCCACATAGATGTTTATTCCTCTTAGGATAGCTTGTAATTCTAGTCACAATATGCTTGTAGCTTCTCCCATACCCACATATCAATGAGCATTCTCACTCTATCTCTGATCAGCCCTCCATAGGATGCGCTATATCATTTGTAAGGGACCCATCACAATGCAATAATACCATGTTCTTAGGTGGCTGGAACCAGCCACAAGCTCTAGGAAACATTATTTTCCAAGTGACTTTGATTCCCCAAGTTGTTGCTAAGAACTAGTTTTTAGGACTACCTTCAACCACAAATTTCATATTTGAACATTTCAACTTCACTTCTAAAATTATGGCTTCCAAAATCTTATGAGTAGCTTGGATTTTTTATTTGAAAATCCTAAAGTTTCTTTCCTGCCAAATGTGTTGTATTGTGGCACAGAAAGCTTACTTTCTACCTAATCTGAGAGGATCATTATTATGAAATTCATTTTTTACCCACAATGCAATTTCCATTACACTATCAGATTTCTTCCTATTTTGACTGCATAATAAAGCAACCTTCCCCCATATAGCATATGTAAATTGACATTCAAAGAATAGATGATTTTTACTTTCCATACCTGCCCAATAGAAAATGCATTGAGGATTAATGTTCATCCTCCTCTTGATGAGTTGGTATCCTATTGGTAGAGATCAACTAAACATCTCTAAGTTGTGAATGAATGACGAGGTATGTTACCTTCAAACCAAACAGTTTTCTTCTAGCTAACCTTTCTCTCTTTCCTCCTCACTATCTCCTATACTGATTTAGTAGTAAACACGCCTGTAGGGTCTCCTTTCCATACCACCAAGTCCTCTTCATCATAGTGAATGGTTAGGTTTTTAATTTCAATTTCAATTTCAATTTCAATTTCCAATTTCCCTAGTTGTGTTGGTTAGGATGTTCTATTAGATGCATTTGTTTTAGGTTGGTAGTTATAGAATTAGATCACAATCAATCAATCTATATACTTTTGCATTACTAAAAGAAGTCAAAAATAAAGTGGTTGCTCTTCTTGTGTTTGACCCGTTGCTACGTAGATCCATACGCTTGCTGTTACTTTTAAATCTCAAACACATTGCATTGTGATAGTTCTCTTACACATGATAAAGCTTCATATGGATGGTTGATAAGGGATAGGATGGGGGTGCCCATTATTGCTTTTGCTAGGTTGGGAGAAGCTACAAACATTTTGTATCTGGAATTATTTACCATTCTTAGAGGAATTACCATATGTGTGGAAAAGAACATTACCTAGATTTCTATTCGGTCAGACTCTAACTTGGTTCTTGTTAAATGGTATGTTAGAAGGGCCTTGGCAATCCAAGGTGATTAAAAGTAAGATCTTGAAAAGTTCTAAATCATTGGCAGGGATGGAGTTCAAGCATGTATGGAGAGAGGGGAATAAGCCAGCTGACTTTCTGGAAGCATATATAGCCCAAGAAGAGACCATTATTTTAGCTTAGGAATTTCCAATGGAGCTGAACAGTTTAGTGAAAGAGGATTCTGCTTTCAAGGTCTATTACAAAATGTAATCTTTCTTTTTTATCTCTCCTTTTGTAATGCAGGCCTGTCCTATGTTGTCTCAATCCCTTCTTTTGGTAAGCCCAAAGAAGGAGATTGAGGTGGCCTTACTTGTATATTCTTTTTTTCTTAATACATACACATCAATTAAAAAAAAAAAAAAAAAAAAAACTAGAACCCACAACCATTACATAAACCTAGAATACTAAACCAAGATCCTAGAGCCTAGAACCTTGAACCTTGAACCCAAATCCCAAAACACAGATCTGAAACATTAACCTAGAACCCTAAAAGAAAAACCAAGAACTTTCTACTCCTAGACATTTCAGAATATTCAAAAATAAAGTGAAGACAAGGACCCAAATCCTATCTACTATTGTTGAAGATGTCAAAGAGAAATGTGTGAAAATTCATTTCTCAGGACTTTCTACTCCTAGAAATCACTCCTTAGTGGAAAAATGGAAGATTGACATGAAGTGGATAGTGAAGGTCCCAAGGGCTTGCTCTTGGTTTAGTCCACCAAACTCTATGATGGCCTTGCACTGTGATGGATCCTTAAATCTGGATGAGAGTTATTATGGAGGCATCATCACAGACAACAAAGGAGACCCCATTTTAGCCTATGCTAGTGTTGAGGAGGTTGCTTCAGTCCTCCACATGGAGTTATTAGCTATCCTTAGAGGCAGTATTTTATGTATTGAGAAGAATTTCTCAAAGGTTAGACTCAAAGCTTGCAATGGATATGTTGAATGGAGTGATCCAAGGTCCTTAGTATACTCAAATTATTAAGAGAAGAATCTTACAGTTGACTGAATCTTTTGACTTAAGGGAGTTCAAGCATGTTTGGAGGGAATTAAACAAGCCATCAGACTCTATGGCTTCTCTTGGACCTCCAAGTGAAGATCTTTGTGGAAGAGGATGCAGCCCGCATGGTGTATTACAGAGTCTAAAGTTCTTTCCCTATGATTATTGTATTTTACTTTTTGTTAGCAGTGCATGTCCTGCTGTGCTATGAATTCCATAACTTTTCTCTAGGTCTGTCCTAAGAAGGTTAAGGGAATTGCCTCTTTTATGTACTCTTTTTTCCCTTTTTCAATACAAATATACCACTTATCGGAAAAAAAAAACCCCAAAACCATGACCCCTCCAGAATCTTGAATCCTGAACACAAAAAGTAAAACCCAGAACCCTAAACATAGAGTCTATAACCAAAAACCCAGTACCTTGAACCTTGAACACAAAACCTAGATCATTGTACCCATAACCAAGAAACTTAAAACCAAAACCATGAACCCAGAACACATAACCCTTAAACCATAACCGAGAACCCATATCCCAAAACCAAGAACCTAGAACCCAAAACCTTGAACCCAGAAACAAGAACCCAATGCCCCGATCCCTACACCCAGAATGCAGGACACATAACCCAAAAGCTAGAACCCAGATCCCTAAAACCAAAACTAAGAACCTAGAACCCTAGTCATTAAACCCAGAACCATGAAACCAAAACACAGAACCCTGAATCTTCAGAATCAGGCATATGAAGATGGAATTTATTGAATGAGGCATCCAGAACTTCCTAAAAAATCATTTCACTGCCAAGGATAGATCTTCTCTAATCAAATCCCAAGATGTCTTGAAGAACCTAGCACTAAACCCATCCAGACCAGGAGCCTTGTAGTCTTTCATTGAAAACACCACTTTTCTTATCTCCTCATTTGAAACATTCTGCTTTAAGCCTTCTTGCTGAACCATGGATAGCACCCCATAAAAGGAACGCTAACAGAACAGTATCCTTCATCCACCCAATCATACCCAAACAACCCCATATAGAAGTCCACATCTTCCTTCTTTATGAGAGTTGGATCATCTACCACTCTCCCATCTCTTCCTTTAATTTCCAAACTATTGTTCATTTCATGGCCTTATGAAAATAAGAGTTATTTCCATCCCCCAATTGAAGCCATTTAACTCGAGATTTATCCTTCAGAAACTTCTCCTCCAGTTAACAATAACTGTCCAGTGCAGTTGGTGAGCTATGGTGTGCAAAAATCCCATGCTCACCAGGAGGTCTCGAGTTCGAGTCTCTTGGCTGTTACCTACTTCCCTCCCTACCTATATATATAAAAAAAACTTCTCCTCCATTCTTAGCTTCTCCCACAACTTCCTTTTGGCTTCTTTTTTCCAACACTACTAGAGCTGGATCATCCTGAGGAAAGTTGTGATTGTATCTAAATCAACTCCAAAGTAGCCTCCTTGACAATCAAAAAAACATCCCCAAACTGATTCTTATTCCAAACTTTTAGCTCCTTCTTCACATTTCTAAGAGGGGCTGCAAACTTTAGAAGAGGATTGAAAGCCTCATTTACAGGTTGACCCACCCCCTCTCCACCACTTCTCCATATTCCTCATGATCTATCCAAGCATCAAAAAACCGAAAAGGCTTCAGCCCAAAATTCCTTTCTTCCAACACTGTGAGACAAATAGGACTATGGTCTGAGATTCTTGGACACATAAAGTTTGCCTCAAAGCACTTGAACTCATCCACCCAAGTATTGCTTGCTAACACCCTGTCAAGCTTGTAGCAAATTCTATCATTCCCTACTTTACCATTACTCCAGGTGTATTTGCCCCCTTTCCACTTCAAATTCTTCTAACACAACCCATGAACTAGGAATACCTTGTGAAATGCAGATTAGGTCCCTCCACATATCCCTTCTTTCCTCATATTATTATAAGCAGGAATGGTTGTATAGAAATACTCCACCCCCATACCAATAATATTACCTTCAAATGAATCAATTGATTGCTCTTGAACACATCCTCCACTTTAAGAAGGTTGGAATCCCACCTTACCCAAATTTGAGAGGTAGAATCCCTAGAACCATTGTCCACAAAATTCCATCCCTACTGCAAGCCTGAAAAAATAGACAATATATTCTAGTATCTAACCTTAGTCTCTACCAAGATTCCCATCTTAACCTTATTTTCAGCTAGCATATTTTTAACTCTTTGTTTTTTAGGGGCATTAAGGGCCCTCACATTCCAGTAGAGAGTATTCATAACAAAGGTAACCTATGACCACTCCCACTAACCTTCTTGTTTCCCCACCTTTCATCAAATCCCTGTCCTACTGTATGCAAATTCCTATTCACCACAATATCTTGGCTGCAAGGAGACAGTGTTTGCTCGAGGCCCTTTCTTTTTGGGTCAGAGACATTTTTTTGATTTTTTTTGTTAAGTGATGTGAATGTATTAAGTAAAGAAAGAATATACAAAGTAAGGCAGCTTTATTCTCCTTCTATGGATAGACCAAAAGAAAGGAAAAAATACTCTTTGATACCAAGTAGGATAGGCCCTGAAATACAAATGAAAACAAAAAAGAAAATTATAATCTGTAATAGATCTTAAATTCATAATCATCTCTTACTAAATTATTCATCTCTTCAGGAAAATCTTGAGCCTGAATAATAATCTCTCCTTGACCAGTTGTATAAGAGGCCATAAAATCAGATGAATTATTTATCTCCCTCCAACCATGCTTGAATTCCTTCATTTCCAGAGATTTTGAGATATAAGAATTTCACTTTTAATGACTCTAGTTTGCCAAGGCCCTTCTATCACACCATTTAACATATCAATGGCCAATTTCAAATCTGATCTAATTGGTACCTCCATGATATTCCTTCCCACACAAATGTTTATTCCTCTAAGTATAGCCTGTAATTCCAACCACAATATACTTGTAACATCTCCCATTTCCACATAAGCTACAATGGGCTTCCCCATTCTATGTCTGATCAGCCCTCCATAGGATGCTGTATCATATGTAAGGGCCTATCACAATGCAATGCTACCATGCTCTCAGGTCGCTGGAACCAGCAACAAGCTCTAGGAATCACTATTTTCCAAGTGATTTTGATTCCCCAACTTGTTACTAAGAACTGATTTCAAGGGTTGCATTCAGCCATAAAGTTCATAGTAAAGCATTTCAACTTCACTTCTATAATTATGGCTTCCATAATCTGTAGAGTAGTTCGGATTTTTTATTTGAAAATCCTAAAGTTTCTTTCCTGCCATATGTGTTGACTGTGGCCTAAAAAGATAACTTTCCAACTACTCTAAGAGTATCATTATCATGAAATTCATTTTTTACCCATAATGCAATTTTCATAACACTATCAGATTTCTTCCCATTTTTGATTGCATAATAGAGCAACCTTCACCATATAGCATATGTAAACTGACATTCAAAGAATAGATGATTTCCACTTTCCATACCTGTCCAACAAAAAATGCATTGAGGACTAATGTTCATCCTCTTCTTGATGAGCTAGTCTTTTGTTGGTAGAGCATCAACTGAGCATCTCCAAGTTGCGAATGAATGTCGAGGTATGTTGCCTTCAAACTGAACATATTTTTTCTAGCTAACCTTTCTCTCTTTCCTCCTCACTATCTCCCATGTTGATTTAGTTGTAAACACACCTGTAGGATCTCCTTTCCATACCACCAAGTCCTCTTCATCATAGTGAAGATTAGGAATAGTTTGAAGACTTCACCAAGCTTCTATAAGATCAAGAGTAGTAGCAGGAGTGGGCAGTCATTCACCATTCCTAATGATTTCTTCAACTATAGCAAGATGAGATAAACCAGAATCATATCTTATTCTTTCACCAAATCTCTTAATAAGAATATCCTTTGGATGCCAATAATCTATCCATAGTTTAGTGGATCTTCCATTGCCTATAATGTGCATGATGACATTTTCCACTTTGTCCCTATATTTTAGAATCTTCCTCCACATCCAAGAAGCTTCACTTTTAGCCTTCATAGTCCAAATGGTCTCCTTCTTCAGATACCTTTGTAGATCCAGTTCACCCATATGCTCTTCCTATGAGAAGCAATCCACCATATTTGCTTCATAATAGCAGCAACATTTATGTCTTTCACTCTTTTCGTCCATAAACTTCCCTCCTCCTTAGGCTTACATACAATGTCCCAAGAAATAAAGTGTCTTCCTTTCCAAAGAGAGATCAGACCATAAAAATTTGAAAACATAGACTCCACCTTTGCTATAAAATTACATGGCAAATTGAGGAGATCAATTGCAGCCTTCCAGCATATGAGAGAAACCTTGCCTTCCAACCTTCAAGCTTCTTCCTGATCAGATACAGTATACGGTTACAGTCTCCAATGGCTACCCTTCAACAAGAGGAACCCTAAGGTACCTGATTGGTAACTTAATTTCCTTAAAGCTTGTTAATTCCAAAAGTTGCATACTACTAGTTTGATTAAGGCCCAAAAAAATAATAGAGGACTTATGTGAACTCGAGCGAGCTGAGTCGGGTATCCTATAGAACATGATGGCAAGGGTGACTCTAAACTTGGATTGGCTAGACGAGTTAGAGTCGGTGTCTAGTGAAGTTTGGGTGCCAAAGCCGTGCACTTGCATGTATCATAAGGCCATGTACGCATAATAAAGGTACATAGTAGTATTTTGTGTCGAGTGCGCATTTGGGTAAATTATCAAGAGTGAGTCGGGGTTGAGCCCCTTCAAAATCCTAAATTAATCAGCTAAGTTTTGGTCGACTGGTGGGTGGTCATAGTGGGTCGAACTCACCTGTGTCACTTAGCAGTCTGGTCATTAGATATTTTGACCCAGGTATAAATAGCATTTATTACTTTTCTTTCCCCTCATTTATTGTTTTAAACAGTGGGTGAGAAAAGTAAAGAAGAGAGAGAAAAGAAAGAAAGAGAAGGGAAGGAGGAAGAAAAAGGAAAGAAGAAGCTCATTGTGTGATGCTGAGGTTGAATCTTTTGATTTCAATGTTGGATTAGTGATCCTCATCTCAAGATCTTCGATTTGAAGTGAGTAAAGTCTATATTTCTTAAACCCCCAAGAAACCCTAAGTGAAACCCTTGGATTTAGGTAGGAATCTTTTAGATATTGTTAATCCCACTTGAGATGATAAAGTTAAGGTTTAATGAAGGACCTATATGTTGTTTTAAAAGGTTTTAGAGGAAGAAATTATGAGATTTTAGAAGCATTTGTTGATCTCTTGAGCTAGAGAAGAGATTTGGGGTTTTTGAAGTGTTCTTGAGCGAAGAGGTAAAATTCGAGCTTAAAACTTTAAATCGGTCTTAGATCTATGTTAAAATCACAATATGAGACCTTAGATTGGTGAAAAAGATGATCGAATTGACCCTTGGTGGTTTTCCCAAGGTGGGATGAAGAATGAAAGTGAACTGTAAAATCTCGATTCTGAGTGATAGGTGCCTGAAAATGGTCAGACCCACAAATTCAAAGGCTGCCTGTCCTGGATGGGTTGCTAGCTTGATCGGCAAGCAAGACTGATGGGCACCTGGGTACCTTATAGGGCCCCAGAGTCGAACGGTTGTAAGGACCAATGGGTACCTTACCCGTTGGTTGACCTACCAATCTGATCCTTCGGGTTTTGATTGGGCCCAAATTTGTCGAGTAACCCTCCTTTAATGATTCTAAACGTGTTGGGATCGTCGTACATCATTGGTTTTGAGCCTAATGTAGAGGTGTACTAAAATCAACTCTTTTATGATAGGTTTTACTAGAAACTCATGTCATCACACGCCGGATCTTCTTCGTACCAAGGGTGATCATTGTACACAATTAGGTAAGTGGGAAGAGGACATTGACTTTATTTTTGGAGTGTTTTTGCATCATTTCATTATTGTTGTAGACTAGCCATGTCATCATTTCATTACTATGTGCAGCCTAGTCATTCATGAATGCCATTTGCATGCATTGACGTGTGCATTATAAAATTCATTTATGCCTTAATATGCTGATATCTTTAATTGTTAAATGCTTATTCTTGCTTTGAGTCATGAGATGGATGACTTTAAATTATTGAATATGATGCATTGCTAAACTAGATGCCATAGTCAGCTTGGAAACAATTGCATTGGTGGCCAATGGAATGGGATGCAGTGGCACTATGCAGTCATACTATCTCATATAGAAGTATGCGGTTAGGAATAACATATCCCGAGGTTATGTACCAACAGTGGTGGTTAGAAGTAAGTCCGATTGATTACTAGGATGGTCGAACTTTGGTAATATAATCAGAGGGCCAATCATACTACTTTTAATTTAATATAGGGCAAGGCCCATTTTACTTTGATGCAGGGCAAGGCCCATTTGGGATTTTCGATGGGGCTCGGCCTTAATATGTATTTTGGCCCTAATAATAGATTAATACGTATACTTGACGTAAAATACAGCTATGTACCTTTATTATGCATACATGGCCTCATGATACATGCAAGTGCACAGCTTGGGTATGCGAACTTTACTAGGCACTAACTCCAACTCATTTGGATAACTTGAGTTCAAAGTCACTTTTGCCACCATGCCCCATAAAGTACCCACCATGGCTTGCTAGGGTTCAGGTCCTACAAGACCAAATTGAACCAACTGGGAAATTAGACCGAGTTTGGAAGGTAGGGTTTCACATTTACCCCCCCTTTTTGAAAATTTCATCTTCGAATTTGTAGTACCTTATTGTCCGAAAAGATGAGGATACCTGGCTTGGATGTCATTCTCTTTCTCCTAAGATGCTTCCTTAAGCAAATGATTAGCCCATCAATCTTTCACAAAGGTGATAGAGCCATTGTGAAGAGTCTTTATCTTTCGATCTAAGATTTCAACGGGCTGCTCTTCATAGGCCATATCAGCTTCTAGACATTCAGGTTCCACGGGTAGCACATGTGATGGATCATGGATGTACTGCTTCAGCATAGATACGTGAAACACATTGTGAACATTGCTGAGAGAAGGCAGAAGAGCCAACATATAAGCTACGGAGCCAACTCGAGCCAAGATCTCAAATGGATCAATATACCTCAGACTTAGCTTGCCCCTTTTGTGGAATCTGTGCAACCCTTTGGTAGGAGAGATTTTGAGGAACACTTTCTCCCACTCTTGGAATTCAATGTCCTTCCTGTGGTTGTCCGCATAGCTCTTTTAGCGTGATTGGGCTACTTTAATCCTTTTCCGAATGACATCAACCTTGTCACGCGTCATCTATATCATTTATGGTCCAAGTATCCGTCGCTCACCTACTTCATCCCAATATGGGGGCATTCTACACTTTCTGCTATATAATACTTCATACGGAGCCATCATAATGGTAGTTTGATGGTTGTTATTATAAGTAAACTGCATGAGAGGTATATATTCTCCCAACTGCCACATATCTCTATTGCACAAGCCCTAAGCATATCTTCCATTATTTGTATAGTTCACTCTGACTGCCCATCGGTTTGTGGATGAAAAGCAGTACTCAAATGCACCTGTGTCCCCAAAGCTTGTTGGAGACTTTCAGAATCTAGATGTGAATCTCGGGTCTTTATCTAACACAATGCTTACTAGTACTCCATGTAAACAAACTATGTTATCCATATAGAGTTGGGCTAATTTGTTCATGGAGTAATTGGTCCTGATTGGAATAAAATGAGCGATCTTGGTAAGCCTGTCAACTACCACCCAAATTACATCCATTCCCTTGGGTATATGGGGTAATACTGTGATAAAATCCATGGTGATCTTGTCCCACTTCTACTGCAATACGGGGGAGTGGCTGCAAGGTACCATATGGTCGATGCCTTTCTGGCTTGACCTTCTGTTTGACACACAAGACATTTTTCTACATACAAGGCAATAGTGGTCTTCATTGCTGGCCACCAATAACTTTATTTAAGATCCTTATACATCTTTGTACTTTCAGGATGAAGTGAGTATTCAAAATTGTATGTTTTCTTCACAATCTTATCCTGTATCTCCATGTCATCAGGCACACATAGCCTATCCTGAAATAGTAATGCCCTATCATTGTCTATTGTGAAGTCAGGGTCATTCATTTTCTGCTCTTGAATTTGCAACATGATCCTTCGCAGCTCAGGATCCAATGATGTTTTGCTATCACCTCTTGTCTGATGGATGGATGTACTTGTAAGGCTGACAAGGATATAGTCAACTGCATAACATCATCTAACTGATGTTCTAGCTCCAAGGTTGCTCCCTCATATAGAAGGATTTCATCCATTAACACTGCCTCTTGTATTAGTTGTGGACTAACAACTAAGTACGAAAGCGATATAGTCTGAGCCTTTCGACATAGAGCATCAGTCACCATATTAGCCTTGCTCAGGTGATACCAAATATCACAATCATAGTCCTTCATAAGCTGAAGCCATCTTCTCTGTCTCATATTTAAATCTCGCTGGGTGAAGAAGTATTTAAGGCATTTGTGATCATAGTATATTTCACACTTCTCCCCATACAGGTAATGACGCCAGATCTTTAAGACAATAATGACTGCTATTAGTTCTAAATCATGAGTGGGGTAGCTCTTCTCATACTCTTTGAGTTGCTTGGATGCATATGCTACCACCTTGCCATGTTGCATGAGAACACAACCCAACCCTATCTTGGATGCATCAGTATAGACTGTCATCCCACCTGTACCATTTGGAATGGTTAATACAGGAGCTGACACTAACCATTTCTTTAGCTCTAGGAAGTTGTTTTCACACTCCTTTGATCATTCAAACTTTACAACTTTCCTGGTCAACTTCGTCATCGGTGCTGAAATTTGAAAAAAATGTTCGATAAAGTGCCAGTAGGAGCCTGCCAAGCCCAAGAAGTTTCTGATCTCTGTTACATTCTTGGGTACTTCCCACTCTATTACAAATTTTATTTTTTTGGGTCCACCTTGACCCCATTCTCAGACACCACATGTCCTAGGAATTCTACTTGCTTGAGCTAAAATTCACATTTGCTGAATTTGGCATATAATTGTTGTTCTTTTAATCTCTGTAACACCATTCTCAGATGTTTTACATATTCTTCTTTTGACCTCGAGTAAATCAAGATGTCATCAATGAAAACAATGACCCATTTATCAAGGACATCCTGAAATACCTGATTCATTAAATCCATAAAAGCAACCAATGCATTGGTTAACCCGAAAGATAGCACTTAGAATTCATAATGACCATATCGGGTTCTAAAATTTGTCTTTGGTATATCACTGCTCTTTATCTTGAGCAGGTAGTAACCCAATCTAAGATCAATGTAGTAACCCGATCTAAGATCAATCTTTGAAAACACCCTAGCAACTTGCAGTTGATTAAAGAGATCATCGAAGCTCGGCAACAGATATTGGTTCTTAATTGTCAACTTATTCAATTCTCAATAATCGATGCACATACGCAAACTACCATCTTTCTTCTTAAAAAATAAGACTGGTGCACCCAAAGTTAAGACACTTGGGCATATAAACCCCTTTTTCAGTAAATCTTGTAACTGTCTGTAGAACTTTTAATTAGGCTGGTGCCATTCTATATGGAGCTTTAGACATTGGGGCAGCTCTAGGAATCAGATCAATGGCAAATTCCAGCTCTTTGTCAGGTGGTAGCTAGGTTAGATCATCTGGAAAAATATTAGGGAATTCCTTGACTACTTCCAATTCCTCTAACGGAGTAACCTTTGCATCCACATCTAACACTAATGCAAGGTAGCCTTGGCATCCATCTTCTAATAATTTCATTGCTTGCAAGGTAGACATAATAATCTTTCTAAGACATCTTGACCTTCAGCTTGATATACAAGCCCGACTCTTTCATCATCCTTCATCTTAACTTGTTTCTTGGCACACATCACATTTGCTCGATGAGCCAACAACCAATCCGTGCCCAGAATGATGTCAAAATTCTTCATAGTGAATTTGATACGTTGGGCATCCAGCTTCTTCCCATTAATCTCAACTGAACACAGCCCATAGACTTCTTCCAGCAATTCTACAGTGCCTGTAGGAGTGCTAACCACTAACTTGCATTCTAAGGTCTTAGATGGCACATCAAGCTTCTTAACAAATCTTCTAGACACAAATGAATACGAAGCTCCAGAATCAAATAAGACATATGTAGGTATACCTGATATAGATAAGACACGTAGTATTGCATTACATATAAGTATGATAGGTTACTCAAATTTTAATCTCAAATTCTTTTAATTAAAGTGTACTTACTACTACTTCAATACTAGCTTCAGCCTCTTTAGCTGTTAGGGCATACATCCTTCCCTGAGGTTAGTTTCCCTAAGTCGATGTAGGTCTTGCATAGGGGGCCGATTAGGCAGTGCCACTGCAGGGTACCAACAATCCTTGGTGAAGTGCCCGTACAAATGACAATTATAGCATCGGTTCAGTGGTGCCTGAATCGAAACAAGAGCTCTCTACTATTCCTAGTGCAACCAGAGGATGAGAGGGTCTTGGAGCCATAGGTATCAAATTAGTGTTAGGGAGGAAAGATGTAGTGCCCGATCCACTAGTCAATCAGGAAGGATAACCCGACGGCCTGTAGGGCTGCCTATAGGTGGGATTGTAGGAGTATGATCCACAAAAGCTCTTACTTGGGCCACCCGAATCAGCATATGGGTTTTCCCTCTTCACACTTCCAGTGTAAGGGATGGCTCTCCCTTTTGCTTGTCTTCCATTGTATTGGCTTTTTGCACAATCTGTGCATATTCAATTAAGTCCAATACCTCTAGCACTGTACCAGTACATGTCTTCAACCCCTTCAAAAATTTCAAGCCTTTTTCCTCAACTGTCCTCATATAGTGACGAGCAAAATAGAACAAACTTTCAAACTGTTGCTGATATTCACAGGCCTACTTCATTGAGTAAGTGCCATAAATTTTGCCTCTTTGTGATCTGTGAAGCTTTTTGGATTGTTTCCAAGTAGGCTCAGGGTGAGTTGCTATCAATATAGGCTTGCAAGCTTTCCACCAAGAATCAGCTTCATTTCTAGGTTGCAACCCAGCAGCACATATAAGCTTCTATGCCTCTGTACACTCTACTATGTCAAATAATTTCTCTAACTCTTGGATCCACTGGTCCTGTTCCAATGGGTCATTACCCACCTTGGTGAAAATGGGTGGTTTGTACTTCTTAAAAGATTCCACTACCTTCACAGTAGTAGTGGCTGATGGATGATAAGTTGGATAGTATGGATAGGGTGGAGGCATCATGAATGACAGAGTGCCATATGGTGGAACTGAAGGGGTACCTCTTGGTTGATCTTGAGGTGTAACCTCAGGTGGTGTTCCTCCAAGTTGTACTCCAACTCCTGACCCCACTAGAGAGTCCTGAGGAGTAACCCCTTTAGGAGGTTGACCCTGTAGAGTAGGGTTCAAGTATTGTTGCATAGTAGCCATAAAGCTTTGTTATTGCTAAAGCAATTGCTACTGAAAAGCCCCTTACGACTGTTGTATAAGTGTTGCCACATCACCAGAAGTGATGACATGTGGGGGACCCAGGATTTCATTCATGGTTAAGTTACCCTGAACATGTTTCGGATCATGATCCACTTGTGGTGGTGGATGTGAGGCTTGCCCCACAGGTCGAAGAACACAGGAAATGGGTGGCTGACCACGAGAGGTACCACTGGCATGACCACCAGATCTGGTGTGTGCCATGGTGTTCTATACTTAGATTATTCCAAAACATAAGGATTGATTGAGTGCCACAACATTTTTATATATATCCGCAATCAATGCATTTCATATCACAGGTTACATTGAAGCACCACACCACATATCCAAACATGCCCACATTAATTATCCATACATAGTTTGGTCTCGCAACTATGGTCTCCAACATAGACTAATTTAGGGCCTTGGTACTTAGATCGACGAGCAAGGCTAGGCAAGGGCCCACCGGTCTGTGGCCCACTGATCTCGTCTGAGACCGATTTAAAGGGGTTTTTTTTAAACCCTTATTTCCCACTTCTTCTTTTCTTCTTTCCAATTTTGACTAGGGCCATTTCAACGTCTCATCCCCTACTTCAACTCATGATCTCACTCACAAATCGACGTTCCAACTCCGCTTCATCTCCTCAATCTACAAGTTCTCCTTTTCTCCATTTTCTCTTTGAGGATCATGTTTTCTGGTGTTTTTTGCCATAGAACTTTAAACCTATCTATACACTACATCTTCTCCATGAAATGTTTATTTTCTTGGAAATGTGGTGTTCCATTTATTTTTTCCATGATTTGTTGATCTTGATTAACCGATTATAGAGAGAAAATCTCAAATTCTTGCCCTAAATTCTCTGTTTTAGAGTTTTATTCTCATTTTTCCTTCTTTACTTCAAATTGATGGCTCAAACGCTATTCCCCACTCTCAATGGACACACACAATAGTAGGGTAATCATTTCCAGTTGTGTGTGCATAAGTTTCCTCTCTTTTGACATACCTCGTTATGGTCAAATCCTTAGAAATTTGGGGAGTTTTCTTCATTTCTTTGCTTTTCACTATGAAAGCAATTATCATAATGTCCATTCTCTATCAATGACTTGTAAAATAGTTTGAGTGATTTCATTGTGGGAATACATGAATTTTCCTTAAGATTGTCTCCAATTTTTTTACTCGTGCCTAATATATATTGCCTTCAATCAAAATGTTTAGGGATTTCCATCCCTTTTCCTTAATCTAACTATAATCATTTCCATCATTGTATTTATCACTCCCCCTTTAATTGCATTTGGATAATAAGTAGGTTCTTGCATCCATATGCTTCACTTCTATGTTTTTAATAGACACCCTAGACTCACTTATCCTTGCATACATTTCTTTACTGCTCTCAATTTCATCACTTAACATCATTGCATTTTAGCATTGCTCATTGCATTTTGGGGTTTTTATTATCCATGTCATTTCACATAGGGATTATCTCACGCCCCGCTTTTTAAAAATACTGCTTATCACATTCTTTTCATATTCTCCATTCCTTCACTTACAGACTTGTTACGGTCTTGGAAGAAATCAACCCCATAAAGCTTACAACGTGAGGGGACCTAAGACCATATCAGCCCACATCAAATTGATGTGGGATAAGCTGATATGGGATCGTAACATACCACCATGTTTCCAAACCCAACGTCCACGACGGCCTACTCCGGATCAGGTAGCCTTTTCTAGTTGGCTCTCACTCTGCTCTAGGGTTTTGTCTGGCGGTAGGTAGCCCTTTCCTAGTGGCTCTCACTCTGGCACTAGCTCACCCCTTTAGCATACGGGTTGGGCCAAGAATCGGCTGCTTTGATATCACTATTACGGTCCTAGAAGAACTCAACCCCATATATCGGCTCATAAGGTGAGGGGACCCAAGACCATATTAGCCCACATCAATTCCCATAGAAAACCGATGTGGGATCAGCCCCCATAAGCTGATATTGGTCGTAACAATACCTCTTTTTGTGTTATCAGGATGTCGTCTAGGAAAGTTAAGGAGCCTGCCTCCTCCAAAAGGAGGAAGACTACTACCTCCCAGGGGAGGAATTCTACCCTAGATTCTTGTTCATCATGGGCCTGGCCCATACGGAACCCTTCTATTGGTCCAATGAACTACGATAAAAGCTTATTCCATAGTATGGAGGCAGCTGTTGCCTGGTCTATATTTTTCAAGCGGCCGATCATGATGGAAAAGACCGTGGTGACTGAGGACTTTGTAGACTATCAGATGCTAGAGAGATTCATGGCATTGGGTTGGGAACCCATGCTCTACCCCAACAGTTCGTGCTACGAGAGCCCCGTTCGGTACTTATACTGTAACCTAGAGGCTTCCTATAGGGATGGGCAGTACTCTCTTATCAGTCTGGTGAAGGGAGTAGACATTGTTTTGACTACTGATTTACTAGCAGCCATTTTGGGTGTCTCAACAGAGGGCACTCATTTTTATAACCCTCCAAGGATTAAGGCCGTGGGTCTAGTTTTAAGATTAGGATGTAGGAGGTCATCTTTGAGACCATATGTGGACAGAAGGATCGTCCATTGTCTGAGACTGCTTGTAATGCAGCTGCCCGAGTTTTCGCACGCCTGGCTCAGTTCAACCTGCTTCCTAGAGCAGGTCACAGGAACTAGGTAAGCTTTATGATAGCTTACCTTGCATACTACATCTCTGCGGCCCTGAGAGGGGGTGCTTCCCGCCTTTGCCTCCCACATATCATGATGAAGACCATGGAGTATCACACTGCTCATTCTAATAACTCTGATTTTCCTTATGGGAGGTCACTCACCAAAGTCTTTAAGTACTTCCAAGTGGATTTGACTGGTGAGGATGGGAAGTACCTCGGGGATAAGTTTACAGAGGAAAATCTGAAGAGGATGGGGTTGCCAGTGCTAATGCACCATAGGAGGCAGAAGAGCAAGGGCTAGAGGACATAGAGGCAAAGTATGTGAGTGAGGTGGATGAGGATTATTTCCCTCATCCAGATGAGGAGATCGACGAGGAGGATATTCTAGAGTAAGAGCCTCTAGAGACTAGGGTTTCTGATCCATGTTTTACAACTCCACCATCTTCAAGTGGGGCTTTTGATTTTTAGAAATTGATGGACAACATTGGTGCCCATAAAGAGGGGCAACATCAGATTTTTTAGAAGATGGAAGAGAGTATCACCTGAGGTTGGCAATACATCATAGGTTGGAGAGAATGGAAACTGATTTTCAGACCCTTATAAGGGACTTGGATGAGGTTTCCAAGGGCATCACTGCTGACTTCCGTAGAGTGCAAAGGGAAGTGGTCCTGATAAATGACCGATTGGACTTCTTCAACTACAATTTCCATTGCAAGTTGCGGCCTAAGCAAGGGAGTTCATCCTCTGCACCCAGGGATGATCAGTGAAGTAGTAGATCCTCCTCCACCCTCCTTTTCTATCTTCCTTTATGGTGGTTTTGATATCTTTTGGTTGTATATTCTTGATAAACTTTTATAGTTTGAACTTGGGGGTATTCATGTGGAAGTTTATGACTTTTGGATAGGTTTTACTAGTTTCATTTATTCTGTTGTGGTTTGCTGGTGATAGTCTATGTCACCCCCTTTTGTATTTATCTTCAAGTATGTTGTTTATCACGTGACTATCATTGTAAAAATTTTTGATAATTCAAAATAGCATTGTTATGCCATCGAAACTTTTATTACATTATGAATTTTTTTGGCTTGTGCAATCACCCCATTAATTTAAATTTATTGAAAATATCGACAGCACATGAGATGAAATGCAAATATCTAAACCTTTAACCTTATTACAGACTTTAGTCCCTTAAAGATTTTATGTTTATCCAACCCCGGGGTCCTATATATAACTTTGTAGGATCTAACTTGTATGTTGTGTGTGGGTAGGGTAGAGTATCATGCTCTGATACCACTGATTGTCAAACCCTATCCCATACAGAACCAGACCGGTGACTGATTTAGCTCCTTTTAACCCAAAACATGCTAGGATCATCTGATACAGTAACCATAGCACAACATACACACACTAAGTCAAACAAATCTTATAATTCAGCTGAAGTCTTACATATACATACTTGTAAATACCCCAATAATCTTGATACCCAAATTATAATACATGTTGCATATACATGTGGGCCCGTAGGCATAATATATACACAAGAATTACAATTTAAATATCCAGAACACAAAAGGGGTAACATTTCAAGAATAACCAAAAAGAATATAGTGTTGGTATCAGTGTTGCTGTCTGGTAACACCACTAGCACACAGTGGGTCCTCGATTAGAAACTCCACAGTGGATCATGTCTCTAGCTCTTTGGCTAGATAACCTGCAAGATCAAATAAAAATGATGTGCACATGGGATGAGCTCAGTGGCCTAGTAAATGAAAGGAAAGACTACACAAGTATGCATAATACAAATCAACTTATATACGTGCAGCTCATTTTATTATCTTAGTCCACCTAAAAAACAATTATAGGTCATAGCTCATATGCTACTCGTAACTACAGTGCGTGTATACTCCAGGTACGAGCTGTGAACCCCATCCCGTGATATACCCATAGGGTTGCTGGAGAAGGCTAGCCGTGGGTACCAAAAATTAAAATGGGCCTTGCCTTGCAATAATTTAAAAGCAGTACGATTGGTCCTCTTATTATATCGCCAAAGTTATCGACAGTCCTAATGATCAGTTGGACGTACTTCTAATCCCACCGTTGGTACACAGCCTCAGGCTTCCCCTAGTCATATACCCAACACCTAAACCCTTAATGGAAAAGGTCGTAGCACAGGGATATATCATTCCTAACCACATGCTCCTATGTGAGATAGTACAACTATATAGTACCACTGTGTCCCATACCACGGGCCACCAATGCATTCGTATCCAAGCTGACTACTACATCTAGTCTAGCAAAGCATCATATTCAATAGTCTAAAGTAATCCATATTAGGCAGTTAACAATAAAAGATATCATCATGTCAAATCATAAATGAATTTCATCATACACATGTCAATGTATGCAATGGCACTCGTGGATGATTAATCTACACAATAATAATA
>NW_024868403.1:17234-33226 GCF_013358625.1 Macadamia integrifolia | reverse complement strand
TCGGATAGCCCCTACCCTATGGTGATTCGTCTATTATCCATAGTCAGCTCTTGCTTCCACTCTCGTCGAAACTTGTAACTTTGGGTCTGATAATAATTGTTAGTTGGCATTTGCTCAGATATGAAATATTCTTTAATATGTTAAGAAAATAAGTTGAGTAATCATAGAGTCACGATGAGAAAATGATAGTTTAAGTCTAATAATCTCTAATGTTTACAAAGTAACTAAAACTTATGGCTTTGGCTCTAATACCAATTGTTAATCTTATGATTATTTCATTGACCAAATATACTTTATTTTGTTAAGAAAATCATTGGATTAGTCATAGATCCTTGATAAGAAAATGAAAGTTTAATTCCAGTAATCTCCAGTGTTTGCTAAGTAACTCAAACTTAAGGCTTTGGCTTTGTTACTAATTGTTAGTTGGCGTTTGCTTAGATATAAAATATGCATTAATTGGTTAAGCAAGTCAGCTGATTACTCAAAGAATTACGATGAGACAATGATAGTTTAGGTCTAACAATCACTAGTGTTTGTAAACTAACTCAAACATATGGCTTTGGCTCTGAAACTAAATGTTAGTCTTATGAGTTTTTTCTCTGATACCAAATGTACTTTAATTTATTAAGCAAGTCAATTGATTAGTTATGGAGTCACAACAATACAATGATAGTCTAATTCCATTAATCTCCAGTAATTTCTAAGTAACTCAAACTTATGGATTTGGCTCTGATACCAATCGTCAATGGTACCATTCTCACCAGGAGGTTTCAAGTTTGAACCTCCTGGCTGTTACCTACTTATCTCCCTACCTATAAAAAAATACTAATTGTTAGTCTTAGGAATTTTTCTTCGATACCAATTGTACTTTAATTTGTCAAGCAAGTCAGTTGATTAGTTATAGAGTCATGACGAGAGAATAACAATTTAAGTCAAATGGTCTCATGTATTTCCTAAGTATCTCAAACTTATAGCTTTTGCTTTGATATCAATTGATAGTCTTATGCTCTTTTCTCTTATATCAAATATACTTTAATTTGTTAAGTAAGTCAGTTGATTAGTCATCCCTTCATGACAAGACAATGACAGTCTAATTCTAATAATCTCCAGTGTTTGCTATGTAACTCAAATTTATGGCTTTGGCTCTGATACCAATTTTTAGTCTTTCGATTTTTCTCTGATACTAAATGTACTTTAATTTGTTAAGCAAATCAGTTGATTAGTCATAGTCACCATGAGAAAATGATAGTCTAAACTATAAACCCTAAACCTCAAAGTCTATACCCTAAACCCTAAACCCCAAACCCCAAACCCCAAACCCCAAACCCTCAAAATCTAATTCCTAAGCCCTAAACCCAAAACACAAAACCCCAAACCCTAAACCCAAAACCCCAAACCCTATACCCTAAATCCTAAATCCTAAATCCTAAACCCCAAACCTTAAACCCTATACCCTAAACCCTAAACTGTTAACCTAAACCTTTTACTCTAAACCCTAAATCCTAAACCCCAAAGCCTAATACTTAAATCCTAAACCCTAAACCCTAAAAGCTAAAGCCTATACTCTAAACCCAACACCCTACGACACAAACCCTAAATCCTAACCGATAATCCCCAAACCCTAAACCCTTAAGGCTAAACCTTAAATCCCTATATCCTACGCCTTAAACCCTTAACCCTAAACATTAAATCCAAAACCTTAAAACCATAAACAGCAAAGCCCTAAACCCAAAACCCAAAACCCAAAACCACAAAACCTAAACCATAAACCCTAAACCCTAAACCATAAACCATAAAATCCTAAAACCCTAAACCTTAAATCCTAAACCCTAAACCATAAAACCCTAAAACCCTCTACCTTAAATCCTAAACCTTAAACCCTAAACAACTCAAAATCCTAAAAACTAAACCCTAGACCCAAATTCCTAAACCCTAAACCTAAAACCCTAAACCTTAAATCCTAAACCCTAAACGCTAAACTCTAAGCCCTAAACAACTCAAAACCCCAAAAACTAAACCCTAGACACAAATCCCTAAACCCTAAACCTAAAACCCTAATCCCAAAACCATAAACACTAAACACTAAATCTTAAAGCCTAAACCCTAAACCCTAAACCCAAAATCCAAAACCGTAAACCCTAAACCTTAAACACTAAACCCTTAGCCCTAGACGCTATATCTTGAAACCTAAGCTAGAAAATGACATTCTAAGTCCAATTATCTCCATTTTTTGCTAAGTAACTCAAACTTATAGCTTTGCCTTTGAAACTAATTATTAGTCGGCATTTGCTCTGATACGAAATATACTTTAATTGGTTAAGCAAGTCAGTTTATTAGTAACAAAGGTTTGATGTGACAATGACAGTCAAAGTTCAATAATCTCCGTAGTTTGCCAAGTGACTCAAACTTATGGCTTTGGATCTAATACTAATTGTTAGTCGGTGTTTGCTCAGATACAAAATATACTTTAAATTTTTTAGCAGGTTAAACTTTTTTAGCAACCAGATGATTAATTATAGAGTCACAATTTGGCAATGATAGTATAAGTCCAATTATCTTCATTGTTTGCTAAATAACTCAAATTTATGGCTTTGGCTCTGATACCAATTGTTAGTCTTATGAATTTTTCTCTAATACCAAATATACTTTAATTTATAAGCAAGTCATTTGATTAGGAATAGGTTCATGATGAGACAATGATAGTCTAATTCCAATAATCTCCAATGTTTGCTATGTAACTCAAACTTAAGTCTTTAGATCTGATAGCAATTGTTAGTCTTATAATTTTTTCTATGATATCAAATGTACTTTAATTTGTTAAGAAAGTCAATTGATTAGTTACATAGTCACCATGAGAAAATGACAGTTTAATTCTAATAATCTCCAGTGTTTGTTAAGTAACTCAAATTATGGCTTTGGCTTAGATATAAATTGTTAGTCTTATAATATTTTCTCTGATACCAAATGTATTTTAATTTGTTAAGCAAGTTAGTTGATTGGTCAAGATGAGACAATGGCAGTTTACTTTCATCAATCTCCAACGTTTGTTTAGTAACTCAAACTTAAGGCTTTGGCTCTGATACCAATTGTCCAAAGTCCCATGCTCCCCAGGAGGTCTCAAGTTTGAACCTTATAGCTGTTACCTACTTCCCTCCCAATCTATCCAAAAATATATATATATCAATTTTTAGTCTTACGAATTATTCTTTAATACCTAATTTATTTTAATTTATTAAGCAAGTCAATTGATTAGTTATAGAGTCTCGATGAGATAATGGTAGTTTAAGTCCAATGGTCTCCACTGTTTGGTAAGTAACTCAAACGTATGGCTTTTGCTCTGTACCAATTGTTAGTATCACTATTTTTTCTCCAATACCAAATGTAATTTATTTTATTAAGCAAGTCAATTCATTAGTCATAGCTTCATGATAAGACAATGATAGTTTGATTCCAATAATCTCTAGTGTTTGCTATGTAATATAAACTTATGGCTTTGGCTCTGATACCAATTGTTAGTCGTACGATTTTTTTTATTCTAAATATATTTTAATTTGTTAAGAAAGTCAGTTGATTAGTCATAGCATCAGAAGACAATGATAGTCAAATTCCAAAAATCTCCAGTGTTTTCTATGTAACTTAAACTTATTGCATTAGCTCTGATACTAATTGTTTGTCTTATGAATTTTTCTCTGATATGAAATGTACTTTAATTTATTAAGCTAGTCAATTGACTAGTCATAGCTCGACCCTAAACCTTATATCCTAAACCCTGTATAATAAACCTTAAACCCTAAATCATAAACCTTATAGCTTAAACCCTAAATCCTAATCCCTAAACCCTAAATGCTAATCCCTAAATCATAAACCCTAAATTTTAGACCCTAAACCCTAAACCAAAACCATAACACCCTAAACCATAAACCCTAAACCCTAGACCCTGAATCCCAAGCACCTAACCTTGAACCTAAAGCCCCTAACCTGACTTGCTTAACAAATTAAAGTATATTTCGTATCAGAGAAAAATTCGAAAGACTAACAGCTAGTATCATTTTTTTTTTTGATAATTACGGAGTGAAGTAGGCAACAGTCAGGAGGTTCGAACTTGAGACTCCCAATGAGCGTGGGACCTTTGACGTTTGATATCAAAATCAAAGCTATAAGTTTGAGTTACTTAGAATATACTGGAGATTATAGGAATTAGATTGTCATTGTCTCATTGTGACTCTATGACTAACCAACTGACTTATTTAACAAATTAAAGTACATTTGGTATTAGAGAAAAAATGTAAGACAAACAATTGGTATCAGAGCCAAAGCCACATAAGTTTGAATTAGTTTATAAACACTAGAGATTATTAGACTCAAACTATCAATGTCTTGTCGTGACTCTATGACTAATCAGCTGACATGCTTAACAAACTAAAGTATGTTTTGTATTTAAGCAAATGTTGACTAATAATTAGTATCAGAGCCAAAGCCATAAGTTTATGTAGCTTTTCAAAAATTAGAACTTATTAGACTTAGACTGTCATTGTCTTGTCGTGACTCTCTGACTAATTAAGTGACTTGCTTAACAATTTAAAGTATATTTTGTATAAAAAAAATCATAGGACTAATAATTCATACCAGAGCATAAACTATGAGTTTGAATTACTTAAAAAACAATGGAGATTATTGTACTTAGATTATCATTGTCTCTTCATGAGTCTATGAATAATCAACTAATTTGGTTGAGAAACTAAAGTACATTTCATATCAGAGAACAAATTGTATAACTAACAATTGGTATCATAGTCAAAGCCATAAGTTTGAATCACTTAGCAAACTCTAGAGACCATTAAATTTAAACTGTCATTTTATAATCGTGACTTGATGACTAATCAACTGACTTGTGTAACAAATTAAAGTACATTTTGTATCAGAGAAAAATTCATAAGACAAATAGTTGGAATCTTTTTTTTTCATAAGTAGGGAGTGAAATAGGTAATAGCCAGGAGGTTCGAACTTGAGACCTAATGAGCATGGGATCTTTGAAATTGATATCAGGGCCAAAGTTATAAGTTTGAGTTACTTAGAAAACACTGGAGATTATAGGAATTAGATTGTCATTGTCTCATCGTGGCTCTATGTCTAATCAACTAACTTGCTTAACAAATTAAAGTACATTTTGTATCAGAGAAAAAATTATAAGACTAACAATTGGCATTAGAGCGAAAGCCATAAGTTTGAATTACTTTGCAAACATCAGAGATTATTAGTCTTAAACTACTATTGTCTCATCGTGACTCTTACTAATCAACTAACTTGCTTAACAAATTAAAGTATATTTTGAATCTGAGCAAACGTCGACTAACAATTATTATCAGAGGCAAAGATGGAGATGGTTATTTCCTTCTTGAATGACAACCTCAAAGGGGTGCACACACCACACGATGATGTCCTAGTAATCACCATGACTATAGCCAATTGCAGAGTAAAAAGGATCTTGGTGGATAACGGCAGCTCAGCTGATATCCTGTTCCTTAAAGGTTTCCAGAAGATGGGCCTGGACGAGGGAAAGCTAAAGAAGGTCGAACACCCATTGCAAGGATTCTCTGGTGCTCGATCAAAGTGGAGGGATTGATTGAGTTGCCAGTAAGAGCCAGCACTGGAGACTGCCAAGTAACAGTCATGATCAACTTCCTGGTAGTAGGCATTACTTCACTGTACAATGCCATACTAGGGAGAGTTGGTTTAAACCTGCTAAAGGCTGACATCTCCACTCCACACCTCAAGATGATGTTCCCAACCAAGAACGGTGTCGGTGAATGTCGAGGCAATCAGGAGGCATCCTAGAGGTGCTACGCCAACACCTTATGGGGAAAAGAAAAGGTGGGTGAGGTGCTCCGGATAGAAGATCTATACGACAACACCAGTTATCAAAGGGGGGAACCGGTTGAGGAGCTGATACAGGTTGAAGCCGAAGAGGGGGATAACACTTGCCAATTCCAAGTGGGGGCTGCAATGCCAAGGCAACAACGAGAAAAACTCATCTCATTCCTCTAAGACAATTCTGACGTCTTTGCCTGGTCAGCCTTGGACATGCCTAGAATAGACCGAGAAATAATAGAGCATCATCTGAGTGTCAACCAGACTAAGAAGCCGTACTGCAGAAGAAGAGGACCTTCACCCCCGAAAGGCAGCGGAAGATAGATGAAGAGGTAGAGAAGTTGCTGAAGGCCCAGTTCATCTGTGAAATCCAATACCTGGAGTGGTTATCTAATGTGGTGATGGTCCCGAAGGTAAATGGGAAGTGGAGGATCTACATCGACTTCACCGATCTGAACAAGACCTGCCCAAAGGACGACTACCCCCTGCCGAAGATAGACCTCCTCATCGATGCCACAGTAGGACACGAGGTGCTGAGATTCATGGATGCATACTCAGGGTACAATCAGATCAAGATGTCTGAGGCCGATGTCCCGAAGACATCCTTTGTGACCAAGGGGGGATTATACTACTATGAAGTCATGCCCTTCAAACTAAAAAATGCAGAAGCCGCCTATCAAAGGTTGGTGAATAAGATCTTCAAGGGGATGATTGGCAAAACCATGGAGGTATACGTGGATGACATGCTTGTGAAAATCCTGAAGGCAGAACACCATATTCGAGACCTAGAGAATGCGTTCCAGGTGCTGAGGCGATACGGCATGAACCTGAACCCGACAAAGTGTATATTCGGAGTAGCATCAGGAAAGTTCCTCGGCTTTATTGTCTCGGAGAAGAATTGAAGCCAATCTGGTGAAAATACAGGCCATCTGAGATATGAGGTCACCACAGAATGTGAAGCAAGTCCAAGAGCTAATAGGTAGAGTCGCTGCCCTAGGATGGTTCATGTCTCGGTCAGCTGACAAGTGCCTCCCTTTCTTCAAAGCCTTGAAGGGATTCAAAAAGTTTGAAAGGACGGAGGAATAGGAAAAGTCCTTCGAACAGTTGAAGGAGTACTTGGCCGCACCGCACTGCTAAAGAAGCCAAATACAGGGGATACCTTGCAGTTATACCTAGCTGTATCAGCAGTGGTAGTAAGTGCGGTACTAATAAAGGAAGAAAGAAGACAATAACGACCAATATATTATGTCAGCCGAACGCTTTTGGATGCAGAAACGAGATACAGAAAAGTAGAAAAAGTAACATACGCCCTAGTGATAGCGGCAAAAAAGCTGAGGCCCTATTTTCAGTCGCACATGGTGTGTGTGCTCACAGACCAACCACTGAAGAAGATACTACAGAAGCTAGATATGTCCAACCGCCCAGTAAACTGGGTCATAAAATTGGAAGAATTCGACATCCAATATAAGCCAAGAATCACAATAAAAGCATAGGCTCTAGCAGACTTCATAGCCGAGACAATACTCCCAGATGAACCCCAGGAGTCTAACGAGGCTCGGGTGAAAAGGACTTGGGCATTGTACATGGATGGTGCATCCAACAGCACGGGAAGTGGTGCTGGGATCATACTTGTTAGCCCCGAAGGATTCAAAATCGAGTATGCAATGCAGTTCGACTTCGATGCCTCCAACAATGAAGCAACAATGAAGCTGAGTACAAAGCTATAATAATCGGAATAAATTTGAAGCTGGCCTTGATGGTACAGAAGTTAGTAGTGCACAATGACTTACAGCTCGTGGTGTGATAGGTGAATGGGGACTTTGAAGCCAAGGAACAAAGAATGGTCGAATACTTGAAGACGGTGCAAGAGAAAGTAATAACCTTCAAGGAGTTCAAGGTAACGTAGGTGCCACGGGCGAAGAATGCCAGCGCAGACATGCTGTCACAATTAGCCACCTCTGACTTCACAGACCTTGGGCGATCGGTGTATTTTGAAGTATTATCCCATCCAAGCACCGAAGAACCCCGGGAGGTATTACCCATAGGCAAATACAACCTTAGCTGGATGGATGCCATAATCGATTACCTGAAGAAAGAAACACTCCCCGAGAACAGAGACGAGGAAAGGAAGGTATGAATGCGGTTAGCACACTTCCTTTTGAAGGATGAGACGCTGTATAAAATAGGGTTCACCATGCCGTACCTCAAGTGCCTGAACCCTATCGATGGTGAGTACGTACTCCGAGAAGTGCATGAAGGGATATGTGGCCAACACCTGAGAGCCCGAGCCTTAGCCCATAAAGTGCTATGGCAGGGCCTGTTTTGGTTGACAATGAGGAAGAACACGGAATCATTCATCAGGAACTGCGTTAAGTGCCAGATGTTCGGCCCCGTCTCTAGGCAGCACTCTACCGAGCTCTCATCCCTATCAAGCCCAATACCATTCTCCATGTGGGGAATGGACATCCTGGGCCCGTTCCCCCTGGCCAGAGATAGAGAAAGTTTGTAGTGGTGGTGGTAGACTACTTCACGAAATGGGCAGAGGTGGAAGCACTGGCGATGATATCCGAAAAGAATGTAAGGGACTTCTTCCAAAGGGCAGTAGTCTATCGATTCAGAATCCCTTGGGTGGTGGTAATGGACAATGGAACTTAGTTCGCCAACCTAACTTTTGGCTTGTTTTGTGATGCCCTCAACATTGACCATAGGAAAACATTTGTCGGTTATCTATCGACCAACGGACTGATAGAAGTAACCAACCGTACCCTGCTCCAAGGAATAAAGAAGAGACTGGATGATGCTAAAGGGTTATGGGCAGAAGAGTTGTACAACATCCTCTGGGCTTACCGCACCACTGAGAGGTTAGCCATTGGAGAAACACCTTTCATTTTAACTTACGGCACCGAAGATGTACTCCCGGTGGAGGTAGGAGCCATAACCCATTGGATTCAGTACTTGCTCAAGTTTCAGAAATCGGAGGTCTTTCCTAGGGCAGAAGTAGTACCAGCCCGAGTCCCCCTTTCTGGAACCGAGAGACAAACAGTTGAGGAAGAGTGGAAGGGAGAGAGGTCTCCCCATTCGAGAGAAGATGACAATGAAACTCAGGACTTGCCACCACCCCGTTCGAGGTCAGTTGGGCTGGAGAGATGCCATAGTGCCGGAACACTTGGCTGAAGAAAGGGTGAAGGGTGAGCCTAGCCTTAAAGGCATCCCGAATGAAGCAAAGCTCCTCAGGATTTTGGTAGCTTGCTCTATTTTCAGGCCTTGGTACCTGAAGGATGAACTCGTCTGGTATGGCATATGACAAGCAGAGCTCCATCAACTCCTCTCGATTATGGTCGAAACTATATTCCTGGCTTCAACCTCTAGGGACTCATTTGCCTGGGCCCTGTAGTCGAGAAGCCCCTCCCTAATACCTTCACCGCTCATGTCACTGGCGGTAGAGGATGAGGAGACATCCGAAGATGTGGATGTGGAGGATGAATCTGAGGACATCCCTCGACCCAACTGGGACTACGACGCCTAGAGACTGCACCCTCGGATGACGAGGGGCAACTACCTAAAGAGCCAGACATGACTTACTTCTGAATGACTGGCCGAGCCGAAAGTCAAAGGCCAGTCATTCAGAAGTTAAGGATGAAGGACGAATGGCCAGAGAAATGAGTAGAAGATGACAAAATGAGAGTGTAACACTATTTGTAGTCAATAGTGCATCGATACGACTCCCCAGCATCATTAAATGCAGTACATGTCATCTACGCGTGATTCTCGAAGTACACTCTAGCAAAGTGAACGAGCGTATCACCGTGCATGGACTCGCACTGACCTAACCGAAGGTTGCAATCTTGGTTGGGATCTCGTGCCAAGGCCGAGTGAACCTGATCGAAGGTCACAACCCCGATAGGGTGCTCAGGCGAAGGCCGAGTAGACCTGACCGAAGGTCACAATCTTGGTTTGGAGCTCAGGCAAAGGCCTAGTGGACTTGACCGAAGGTCACAACCTTGGTAGGGAGCTCAGGCGAAGGCCGAGTGGACCTAACCAAAAGTCACTACCTCGGTAGGGGGCTCAGGCATAGGCCAAGTGGACCTGACCGAAGGTCACTACCTTAATAGGGGGCTCATGCCAAGGCCGAGTGAACCTGACCAAAGGTCACAACCATAGTAGGGAGCTCAGGCGAAGGCCGAATGGACCTAATCGAAGGTCACTACCTCGGTACGGAGTTCAGGCAAAGGCCGAGTGGACCTTACCGAAGGTCACAACCCCAGTAGGGTGCTTAGGCGAAGGCCGAGTAGACCTGACCGAAGGTCACAATCTCGGTTGGGAGCTCAGGCAAGGGTCCACTGACCAAAGGTCACAACCTCTGTTGGGAGCTCAGGTGAAGGTTGAGTGGACCTGACCGAAAGTCACTACCTCGGTAGGGGGCTTAGGCAAAGGCCCAGTGGACCTGACCGAAGGTCACTACCTCGGTAGGGGGCTCATGCCAAGGCCGAGTGGACCTGATCGAAGGTCACAACCTTGGTAGGGAGCTCATGCCAAGGCCGAGTGGACCTGATCGAAGGTCACAACCTTGGTAGGGAGCTCAGGCGAAGGCCAAGTGGACCTTACCGAAGGTCACAACCCCAGTAGGGTGCTCAAGCGAAGGCCGAGTAGACCTGATCGAAGGTCATAATTTCGGTTGGGAGCTCAGGCAAGGGTCGAGTGGACCTGACCGAAGGTCACAACCTTGGTAGGGGGCTCAGGTGAAGGTCGAGTGGACCTGACCGAAGGTCACTACCTCGGTGGGGGGCTCATGCCAAGGCCAAGTGAACCTGACCGAAGGTCACAATCTCGGTTAGGAGCTCGTGCCAAAGCTGAGTGAACCTGACTGAAGGTCAGAACCTTGGTTGGTGTCTCAGGCTAGAACCGAACATAACCAACTGAAGGCCATGTTTTCGGGACGAACACCAAAACCGAAGACCAAAGGGATGCTCAAGATAAATTAGATGGTTACTCCCACTGAATGAGCCTCCTAGTGGAAGTAAGGGGCTGTTGATACGGCAGAATTTGTCACCGAATAAAGTGAGCACACGTGGCAACCGAGGGAGGGACGCGTGTCACCCATCCAATAGAGGCCGCAAGGCTCCAAACCACATGAAGGGAAGGTTCCCGAAGGGGCAAGGCTCCAAACCACGTGAGGGGAAGATTCCCGAAGGGGGTTTCTGAAACCCTAGGCCCAGCAACCCTATAAGAGGAAACCGAAAAGGGACCCAAGGGAGGTACGCTGATAGCCACCATTACTCCTGTGAATACACTATTCTGCCGGTCACTAACTTAGGCATCAGAGGACTAATCCCGATACCTTCGGGCCTTTTCCTTTTGTTCTTGTGCAGGATTAGCTCATAGGGGATTTCGGCAGTAACAGGTATGGTTATCGAAGATTGAATTCTAACTTAATGTGTGGAGTTTTATTGCAGGTCGTTTCATGTCGAACTGAGATTCAAGCGGAGCTCGTATAGCAAGTGCTCTTGTTAATAGCGCAGAACAAGCGCACGGAACTTGTGGAAGTTTGTAAATTCTTAAGGCCATTTTTGAATTTCTCGATATTGAGGGTATCTTCATCTGCTTCATCGTTTTCGTTCACAAGGCTTTTGGTTTCCTATAGTGCGTCACTGTCTTGCTTGTTTCCATTCGAAGCTTTGCTCATTGTCAAGTTGATGATGGAATGCTTCAAATATTTTCCGTGGAAAAAATGTAGAAGTAAGTGAACTTGTCAGCCAAGTTATCCTCCTTACTCCTTTGGCACTTTTTTACAGCTTTGTTTGCTCATCTCAGTTACTCATTTTATTTCCTTCATTCCTGGCCATGCGTATTTTGTTGCTCAACCCAGATTCTTAAAGTTTGAAGGATTTATCAGGACATGAAAAATCTCATTGACGTTGCTAAATATCTGGTGGATGCATTTACGTGAGGCAGGTGGTTGGAACTGGATCAGTATGTTTATGAAGCTTCATTGGGTTACTCTTATCAAGAGATGATGTGTTAGAATTGTCACCTTATGTCATATATCCAAATTTCATTTTTAAAGTTTATCTGTGTTAATTAATCTTTCAATCTTTTTTAGCAGTTGGAAACTTTTCTATCATTTTATAATGATTTTCACAAGCTTTCTGGTGGGTGTGAGCCCATTTTCAAACTGTCAAAGAGTGTACTGCTCATTCAGAAAGAGCTTGGGTGGCCGCACATACCAGAATTGTTATCAGTGAAGATGTCCTTATTTCTCTTACTTACTCAGGCAGAATTTGAACATGAACAACTCTCTGTGCTGAAACTCGCAGTTTGCTTGTTTAAGTGGAAAATTGAAAATGGTACATCTCATTTCTTTGTGCTGACCAGCACTTGGTGAATTTGTTCTATTTTAATGTTCTATTCCCCTCCCCTTCCTGAGTGGGAACGAGACTTAGTTAAAGATACTTTATTATATTTTTAATCCTCTTCACCCCCTAGGCATGTCAATAACTAAAATGAAAAAAAGGAATGTCAATGCATTCAGAAATAGAAAATTGATTTATATCAATAGGCTTCTGAATTTATGAAACCGTAGATTACAGAGCTTTATTAATTTCTTTTTCTGGTTAAAACTGTCTTGGTTACATTGCTGGACAATTATTAGAAAATCCTGCTCATGGTTTTATTTTAGAGAATATCATTAGTGGCAATAATCACAATTAAGTCACGCCACATTACTTTGCCAGCTTGGCTATAGACTGGTTGACTTTTTGATTGATTGAAAGTTTCAAGGAGAGAATTCCTCATGGCGCTAGTTTGGGGAGGAATCTGCACGCAACACCAATGTTGGTGCGGAGAACGGTATCATCCACATGGGTCCCATATGGTCAGAGCATGAGAGAAAACAATAAAAAACCTTGTGTGAGGTACATAGTACCTTGGTGTTGTCGGGAACTCTCTCTCTCTCTCTTTTTTCTTTTTTTTTTCAAGTTTAAATTTACTCTTTTAGACGGAACTCACCTAGGCATGTGCTTGTAATACTATGCTTTCACCAGTCTCGTGGTTTGTGTGCTTAAAAAATTCCCATCCTTTGTTGTGTCAGTATAGCATAGATACTTCCTCTGCCATGGCTGTGGGTGCTGTATCAATATATGAAGAGTTATGCTGTGATGCTATTATGCTTTTTATTAAAAAAAAAAATTTCCCCTCTCTAGGCCTTAGGAAACATTTTAGATTGGTCATACAAAGGACCACATTCTTGTCAAAAGATACCTCTCTAGATGTGCTTGTCTAAGGAAAAACAAAATGATTTTGTTTCCTAGTTGTTTTTAGTTTGCTTCCTTAGTTGTTTTTGCATGTTTGTGAAAGACTAAGACACTGTTATCAGAAAACTGTGCAGTGAATATAGTTTTCTGGGTATTGTTGAACTTGTAACAAATTTTACATTCTCCATTTCTTTGATGCCTTCCTCAATTTAAATGTCTGTAAAGTCTGGGAACTTCTTTTCTCTTGCTTCCCCCCTTCTTAACTACTCCCATTTTGCATTAGATTTTTATTTGGTTATCTTTGTAGGGCTTTTACTCCTAGGCTGTACTATGTTTTCCAGGTAGATAACATTCAGAAAAGCATTCCTGATTTCAAGAAAAGGAACGTAGACATGCAGTGGTGGAAGCTAGTTTGTGCGTGGATTTCTGTCTTTACTATGTTATACATTCACTATTAGAAAGGCCAAAGATCTGAGACATGCCAGATCTCGTTTTGAGGTTTCCACCCTGGGTTTCGTTCTGGCCAGGCATGAAACTGAGACAACATGGAGATTTGGGTCAGAATTGACAGAGATTTAGTTCCATGAGAAAGCCTGCCGGTAGAGATGATCCCAGAAAAAACTTCTAAATTGTGTAGATTTCAATGCTTCGTGATCCAAAACCTACTAGACACTGCTTGATTTTTTCCCCCTCCCCATTGGGTTTGCAGGTGAAACTACTTTATTTTGGTCACTGAAGTTGTTGCATTCTGGAAAAACAGGTCAGATCTGGGTAGAACTTAGTTCGAACTCCAAATTTTTACTTCAGTGCTTTTGCACCCACCCAGTCATCAGAATTTGACTCAGCCCATTAGTGTGGGTCCATGGTCGACCAAAATATTTGTGGAACTATGGATATGGGTGGATCTGGATATTTATGCTTCTGTTTTGAAGACATTTGTCTCATAATAGATGTACTCATGTCCAAATCCAAACCAAGGACAAGATTCAGAATGAAATGATTGAAGTCTTCCCTGAGTTTCACAAGTTATTTGTTAATTCCTTTTTATTTCCACTGGTCCTCCCCCCCTCCCCCCCGGGGCAGGTACAATCATAAATTGCCATGGTCGACATTGAATCTAAGTAGTTAAGCCCCAACATGTTCATTGGTGATTAAGTATTTCCACTTACTCTCCTATACCATACATATTGTGTAAACATGGTGCACTTGATGTATGGTATAGACAGTCACTATGTATGCTGCACATCTATGACTTCTTTTTTTTTTCCGTCGTAGAGATCTCCCAGGATGTATGTAATATTGTCTTGACAACGGAAATAAGTGGTGGATGTCCAAATTTATAACTAATGATTACAGGGTTAATGTAGTGACTGTCTATCAGGCAGATATTTAACATAGGGTGTCTTTGTTTTTGCTGGTGATCCAAACATGGGTCCCAGCTCTTCTGTATGCTGCTAATTATGAATGTTGGAAGTGCATACCTTCTCAGGGGTCATCATGTTCTTCACTTGCAACAACAGCTACTGCTAATTTTCATTTTGATCTTGCAATCTGCTGCTGCTTCATGCTCTCAATTAATTAATTCCTTTTGTCATTTCCAGGTTTTGCCTCCATCTGCTCATGCAATAACAGCGACTGCATCAAAATTCCTACTGAAGTGGTTGTTTCAGTATAAACATGAATACAGGCAATGGTCTGCTGCAATTGCATTAGGGTTGGTCTCTCGTTGTTTATATGCAATTGATCGCAGGCCAAAATTTTAGATCATTGCTGGACTTCTTGAGGTACATAGAGTTTTGCAGCAATTCTCTATGTAACATTCTTGCAAATGGTTTGCTGGAGGCATTAACGACTATTGGAAAGAACTGCTAAATTAAGTTCTCGTTTAGGTGAACAAAGCATGAATGCCTAAACGAATGCAACTCTGGGTTCCAAAACAAGTCTAATTAGGTTGCGTTGGGCCCAACAAGCATAGTTTTTTACACATGTATGACTATATGTAAGATATCAGGGATAACTTTATATTGTTATGCTTATATGCAACATCGAAGCCATGTGTTTGAGATTTAAAATGTAACCGCAAGCGTACGGATCAGTGTAGCTACGGGTCGAACACAGGGAGAGCAGCCACTTTATTTTTTATTTCTTTTAATAATACGAAAGTGAACTGATTAATGGTTGTGATCTAATTCTAATTACCGTCCTAAAAATAACGTCCTAACCATTCGTCATCTAAGAATTTAAAGACGCAAGCCATGCAATTAAAATTAAATAAATAAATAACTGAAAATAAACAACCCACGAAATTAAAAAAATAATAATAAATAAAGGAAAAAAATGCTGAAATAAAAATAAAGTAAAAGAAAGGGGATAAAGCTAGAGAGAGACTCACAAGTAGGTTTCTCTACTTAGCCCGAGGGATGCATCATAATAAGAGCTTCCCTACTTGACTAGAGAGTCACTCTTACAAGGGTTACTCTACTTGACTTTAGGGAAAGGAGACAATTAAAATAAAAGCAATAAATTGATGGTTCTATGGCTAGGAGGGGCAAAGCCAACACATACACTAGCCATGAACCTTGGGGGAAAGGGATAGCAATAATGTAACGACTGAAAATAAAAATCTTAAATTAAGAAAGAAAGGGTAGTCAGAAGAAGGAATGAGAGGGGGGAGAGAAGACTACTGAAGGAGCCTACTTACTTGAATCAATGCTTGAACTTGAAAAAAAAATTGCTCCACGGCTCGTGATCTTGTCACCTAGATCTAAGCCTAGAACTATAACTTAAAAAAAACAACTCAATTGCATAAATCATAAACAGAAAAAGGCTGAATAAGAATAAAAGAGTGCTTGCATTAATTGACATAAAAAAAAC
>NW_024868403.1:0-14591 GCF_013358625.1 Macadamia integrifolia | reverse complement strand
CCTTGTAAATTCTAGAACTTTCATAGGCTTCATTCCTAAGTTCCTCCAACTCAGATAGTTGGAGCCTACGATGAAGTCCCGCATCAGACAAATCAAAGTTAAGCTTCTTAATGGCCCAAAAGGCCTTATGCTCCAACTCAACTGGTAAGTGACAAGCTTTTCCATACACCAAACGGTAGGGAGACTGACCAAGGTCGGTCTTGAATGCAGTCCGATGGGCCCACAAGGCATCAATGAGCCTAAGGGACCAATCCTTACGGTTGGGATTAACAGTTTTCTCCAAGATTTGTTTGATCTGCCTATTAGACACCTCCACTTGGCCACTACTTTGGGGGTGATAAGGGGTAGATAACTTATGAGTGACCCCATACTTTTTCATTAAGGCCTCAAAAGGTCGATTACAAAAATGAGTACCCCTATCACTAATTATTGCACGTGGTGCACCAAAGCGGGAAAAAATGTTCTCTTTGAGACAAGGTATGGCCTCTATCCATTTAGAAACATAATCAACGGCCAAAAGTATGTACAAATTCCCAAAGGAATTAGGGAATGGTCCCATAAAATCGATGCCCCAAACATCAAAGATCTCAACTACCAAAATAGGGTTGAGGGGCATCATGTTACTTTTATTGATACGGCCAAAAGACTGGCAGGCGGGGCAAGCCTTACAAAAATCAAAAGTATCTTTAAAAAGAGTGGGCCAATAAAATCCGCATTGGAGAACCTTTGCGGCAGTCTTCTTAGGTCCAAAGTGTCCACCACATGCATGATCATGACAAAAAGAGAGAACGAAATATTGTTCATGATCAGGAACACATCGTCGGATAATCTAATCCGGACATATCTTAAACAAATAAGGATCATCCCAGAAAAAGTGCTTAACTTGGGAATGAAACCTATACTTATCTTGGGTGGACCAGTGATCCGGAGTCACACCTGAAACTAAGAAGTTGACAATGTCAGCAAACCATGGTTCACTGGACATTGTAAATAATTGTTCATCTGGAAAGTTCTCGTTGACTGGAGAATCAACAGTCAAGGAATTGGGAAGCCGGGATAAATGGTCTGCAACTAGGTTTTCAACTCCTTTCTTATCCCTAATTTCTAAATCAAACTCTTGCAAAAGTAAAACCCACCTAATGAGACGAGCTTTGGCATCCTTCTTCTGAACTAGGTATCTGAGGGCAGAATGATCAGTATACACCACCACATGTGAACCAACTAAGTAAGATCGAAACTTTTCTAATGCAAACACAACAGCTAGAAATTCTTTTTCAGTGGTTGTATAATTGAGTTGTGCATCATTTAAGGTCCTACTAGAATAGTAAATGACAGTGGGCAACTTATTAATCCTTTGACCTAAAACTGCTCCTATGGCAAAATCTGAAGCATCACACATCAGTTCAAAAGGTTCAGTCCAAACAGGTGGTTGAACAATGGGTGCATTGGTCAACTCCTTCTTAAGTTGCTTGAAGGATTCTAGGCACTCTTTGGAAAGCTCAAAAGTTTGATCTTTGGCAAGTAATGAGGTGAGAGGTCGGGCTAACTGACTAAAGTTCTTAATAAACCTTCTGTAGAAGCCTGCATGCCCTAGAAAAGACCGAACATCCTTAACAGATTGAGGAGGTGGTAAATTATCAAATAAATCCACTTTGGCTCTATCTACCTTAATTCCCTCATTGGATATTACATGGCCTAAAACAATACCAGATTTAACCATAAAATGGCATTTCTCCCAATTCAAAACCAAATTCTTAGATATGCACCTTTTCAAAACTAGGGAAAGATGATGAAGACATTCAGAATAGGAATTCCCATGAATTGAAAAGTCATCCATAAATACTTCTAAGAATTTTTCGACCATGTCAGAAAAAATGTTCATCATGCATCGTTGGAACGTAGCAGGGGCATTGCAAAGCCCAAAGGGCATACGCCTGTAAGCAAATGTTCCATATGGGCATGTAAAAGTGGTCTTATGTTGATCCTCTAAAGCAATTGGGATTTGGTTATAGCCGAAATATCCATCAAGAAAGCAATAGTATTCATGTCCAGCTAACCTCTCTAACATCTGGTCAATGAATGGCAATGGGAAGTGGTCCTTCCAGGTTGCCGCATTTAACTTCCTGTAATCAATGCACACACGCCATCCTGTTTGGACACGGGTAGGGATCAACTCATTATTGGCATTAGGAACTACAGTCACACCAGACTTCTTAGGCACTACGTGAACTAGGCTTACCCATTGGCTGTCAGAAATAGGATAAATTATTCCATGATCCAAGCACTTTAGGATCTCTTTCTTAATGGCTTCCATCATCACTGGGTTAGCTCTTCTTTGGGGTTCCGTTGATGGTTTGGAATCCTCCATAAGATGTATATGATGTTGCACAATGGAAGGGCTTATGCCCTTGATATCAGCCATGGTCCAACCTAGGGCTTCCTTATTATCTTTTAACACTTTAAGTAACTCTTCTTCCTGGATAGAAGTCAAATTTGAAGAAATTATTACAGGAAGAGTCTGGTCAGGCCCTAGGAAAGCATATCTCAAATTAGATGGCAACTCCTTAAGATCTAGCTTAGGGGGCTCAACTATGGAAGGTTTGGGAATGGAATTGGAAAGGGGTCTTAAGGGCTCCACAAGTGTGTGAAGACTCAAGACTTCAGAAAAGAAATTTTCACAATCATCATCCAACTCATCCATACACTCTTGGAATTCTGAATCAAAATTAATATCAAAGTTGGTAACTAAATCATTAGAAAAGTCCAGAAAATCCTCAAGCATATTGATCTCTTCTTCCATATGTGGTTGCTTGCCAATCCTAAACATGTTAAACTCAACAGTTTGGTTACCAAAAGATAATCTTAGGAAACCATTCCGGCAATTGATTAATGCATTACTGGTAGCCAAGAATGGTCTTCCTAGAATTATTGGGATCTCATCCTTGGTTGAGAAGGGCTTAGTATCTAACACAATGAAATCAACAGGGAAAATAAATTCCCCCACCTTTAGTAAGACATCCTCAACCATCCCTTTAGGAATCTTAACAGACCTATCTGCCAGTTGAAGAGTAGTTCCAGTGGCTTTCAATTCTCCTAATCCTAATTGCTTGTACACATGGTAAGGTAAAAGATTCACACTTGCGCCAAGGTCAAGTAAGGCATGCTCAATATAGGTGTTGCCTATGACACAAGATATGGTAGGGCTTCCTGGATCCTTATACTTGGCTGCTATGGGCTGAGTAATTATGGAACTAATGTTACCTGCCAAGAACGCCTTTTTGGGCACACTAGTGATACGTTTGTGAGTACACAAATCTTTCAGTACCTTTGCATAGGCGGGGATCTGGGATATGGCATCCAAAAGAGGGATGTTTACTTTTAACTTTTTGAAGACTTCTAAAATTTTGTCCATAGAAGCAGTCTTCTTTTTGTTTACCAAGCGATTAGGAAATGGGACAGGATGAACATAAGGACTGTTAGGGATTTGCCCCTGTTCAGAAGAATCATTTTTGGTTTCCTCAACCAAATCATCTTTAGTTTCAGAAAAATATTTAGGTTCATCAGACGAACCTGGAAAAAGAGGCACATTTGTGTCCTCAACTGAAGAAGAGTTAACAGGAGTAATAGATGGGGAAGATTTAGGAACGCTCTGTAGGTACTCTCTACCACTCCTAAGGGCATAAACAACATTACATTGGTTAGAGGGCCCTTGTTGAGTCTGACCTTGTACTATATTCAGTGGTGCATTAGTTGGTCCTTGTGGTGCATTAGTTGGTCCTTGTAAACTAACAGGCTAATGATGCCTAGAGTTAGGCTCTGGTTGACTGAGTAAAGTTCCCTTCTCCCACTCACGCATAATTGAGACAACTTGGGTAAGTTCTCTCGTAAGATTTTGATGGCTTGTCATGAGGAGGGCCATATTTTTTTTCAAGTCACTTATTCTACTTGCCTCTCCAGTGTTGGTAAACCCAGGGGGTTGCTGATAAGATGATAGAAGAGGGGCCCTAGGAAAACTCGCCTGAGGTCCTACATTTGACCTAGGAAAAGTATTTTGAGTAAAAGATTGTTGTGCAAAGGGAGGCCTTTGGGGTCCAGGTTGATCTTGATTATAGAAATTGGAAGGTCCTGCTTGGTTGCCCTGATTCCAAGAGAAATTTGGGTGATTTCTCCATCCTGGATTATATGTGTTACTATATGGATTATTCTGGTATAAGGCATTAACACTATCATTAGAAGTGCCCCCAAAGGTGTTAGGGCATTCTTCTATGACATGTCCAGGGGACTGGCACCAAGCACAGATCTTAACCAAATTGACTGATGATGGCTCTCTAGGAACAATAGCCTCAATCCTCTTGATTAGGCTATCCAAATGGGCTTCCTTGGCTACTATCCCATCCACAAAATATCCTTTTCCTCCTATAGTTCTTTCACTCTCTTGGGTTGATTCCCACTCACGGGTTTTGTCAGCTAAGTCAAGTAAGAATTCCCATGCCTTTCCTTCATCTGTAAAGGATGTGAATCCATCAGGGCACATAGACTCTATCATTTGTTTAGTTGGGTAATCAATACCCTCATAAATTATTTGACATAAATGCCATAGGTCTAGGCCATGGTGAGGGCATTCTTGGAGTAGATCCTTGAATCTCTCCATAAGTTTGGAAAATGACTCACTAGGCTTTTGCCTAAACTGAAGGATATCACTTCTAAGCTTATTGGTCTTGTGAGTTGGGAAAAACTTCTTAAGGAAGACAACTGTGAACTGTTCCCATGAGGTTATGGAATTTGTGGGTAATCCATACAACCACTTCTTAGCTTGGTCTTTCAATGCAAAAGTGATAAACCTAAGCTTAACAGCATCATTAGAAAGCTGTTGGATCTTAATTAGAACACATACCTCTTCAAATTCCCTTAGAAATAGGTATGCATCCTCAGAGGTCAACCCATGGAAGTGGGGCAACATAGTGATGTATTGAGATTTGAGTTCAAAATTATTGCCCTGAGCTTGTGGTAGAACTATGCAGGAAGGTTGGGCTGTTCTAGCAGGGTAGAACCTATCTTTCAGAGATTTAGGTGAAGGGTTTTGCAGTTGGTCTCCCATATTGAAGGGTTTTAAAGAGAGTAAACGTATAGGGTCACTACTTGTTGGATCTCTTCTTTCTAACCGATTCTTAGTATTACGTACCCACTTAACACTCATGCAACAGAAAACTACCCACAACTAAAGTAAGACAAGCACAAAAGAATGGATAGCAAAACTCTTTTTTTTTTAATGATTTTTTTGATTTTTTTTTTTTTGGCTTTTTGGGAGCTTACTAGCAGGGATCCGGGGTTGCTTAGGTCAATTCCTAAGGTACTACTACAGGGCAAAACATGTCTTTATCATACTGTGAGGCATGGCGACCTCCACTGATACAACTATTATTGCAAGTTGTTCTTCTCAGGAATTCAATAAAAGAAAAGGAAAAATATAAAACAAAGCAAACAAAGCACTCCGATTTACCAAAAGAAAGTGAAAAATAACATGGAACTGTCTCCCCGGCAACGGCGCCAAAAACTTGTTTGAGATTTAAAATGTAACCGCAAGCGTACGGATCAGTGTAGCTACGGGTCGAACACAGGGAGAGCAGCCACTTTATTTTTTATTTCTTTTAATAATGCGAAAGTGAACTGATTAATGGTTGTGATCTAATTCTAATTACCGTCCTAAACATATGTATCTAAAATAACGTCCTAACCATTCGTCATCTAAGAATTTAAAGACGCAAGCCACGCAATTAAAATTAAATAAATAAATAACTGAAAATAAACAACCCACGCAATTAAAAAAATAATAATAAATAAATAAAGGGAAAAAAATACTAAAATAAAAATAAAGTAAAATAAATGGGATAAAGCTAGAGAGAGACTCACAAGTAGGTTTCTCTACTTAGCCCGAGGGATGCATCATAATATGAGCTTCCCTACTTGACCAGAGAGTCACTCTTACAAGGGTTACTCTACTTGGCTTTAGGGAAAGGGAGACAATTAAAATAAAAGCAATAAATTGATGGTTCTATGGCTAGGAGGGGCAAAGCCAACACATACACTAGCCATGAACCTTGGGGGAAAGGGATAACAATAATGTAACGACTGAAAATAAAAATCCTAAATTAAAAAAGAAAGGGTAGTCAGAAGAAGGAATGAGAGGAGGGAGAGAAGACTACTGAAGGAGCTTATTTACTTGAATCAATGCTTGAACTTGAAAAAAAAATTGCTCCACGGCTCGTGATCTAGTCACCTAGATCTAAGCCTAGAACTATAACTTAAAAAATTACAACTAAATTGCATAAATCATAAACATAAAAAGGCTGAATAAGAATAAAAGAGTGCTTGCATTAATTGACATAAAAAAAACTATTACAAAAGTGACTAAAGCAAAGATAGAGAAGAACTAAAACTAAAGAATGAGAGAGGGAGAGAGAGAGCAACTAAAAAAAACTAGAAGAAGAATGAATCGTCTCTCCTCCTCTTACATGAGTTGTATTTATAGGGAATGGGGAAGTAGGGTAACAAATTTCTCTTTCCTTAAAGGGAGAAACCCACAATTGATTGTGAGATCTTTTGAGTCCAAAAGTGCTAAGATGGAGGAGAGAGAATAGAGAAATAAATTTCCTATAATTTTTTTGCTTATTTTCTTTCCTTTTTTTTTTTCTAATTTATTTTTCTTCTTTTTCTCTCTCCTAGGGACGATTTTCTTCTTTCTTTTTGTGATTTGGACAATCTTTGGTGATGATGTGGAGGAGAGAGAAGATTTGGACAAGCTCTATTTCTCCATTTTTTTTTTCTTCTCTTCTTGCTTCCACGATTTTCCTTGCTTCTAATTTGATGTGGAAATCCCTTCCATGCCCTTAGTGCTTTAAGTGAGTGAAAAGCAGGAAATATTCAACAAATTCTCTAAAAAAAACAACCATTTGATTCGAACTTGAAACCTCTTGGTGAGCCAGGGAATTTTGTACACCATAGCTTACCAACTAAGCTAGGTAGTTGTTGTTACCAAAAATGAATCTTCAATCAATTAAGGATGTGATCCATCGATCCTTATTGGCATTTGGAATATTCCTTGTACCTCTGGGACAATTGCAAACGGGCTGGTTCTGCATCTCAGTTCAGTTCTGATCCATTATTCTTTTTCCGGCCTGAAAAGAATAATCATTTGTACGGGTGACCAAACGATTGTGTACTTTTAATTGAACACATCCATCTTGCTCAGAATTTCGTCTTTTTCGTAACTATGAAAAGAAATAGGACCTCTTTACGTGTAAAATTGAAGATATAGCGCCCGATAGTCCTTAAAGCCTTGAAAATATAAAACCTACAAAAAAAGAGTAAAACCCAAGGTAGCTCCATTCTAAATATGTAAAATGCATGTTTTACTACCCTAGATTTCACACATAAATGTGTTCATCAATGCCCTTTTGTTTCAATGATTGAAACTAAATACAACATAAAATTTCAAATAAATATGTCATATTAAAAATTAGATCATTAAATGTGGCTTGAAACAAGGAATCCAACGCAAAAAACATATTTCAATTTGGCCTTAAAACGAACCTTAAAATGAAATTTAAAGTAGTTTAAATAAAAACCCAAAAGGAACAAAAAACCAAACAAGCCTTTAAGGTTTTTTTTTTTTTTTGGTAAAAAAAATCAGCCGCCGCTGACATTGCAACTGTCTGCAGGTTTTTTTGTTTTTTTTTTTTTTTTTTTTTTTTTTAGCATCGGATTTTAAGTAATAATAAAAATCCTCATGTACAAGAAAAATTCAATCGATTATTGTCCCATGGGGTGAGCTCTGATACCACTTGTTAGATCTCAGTATGGGTACAAATCTAAAAGCCCAATTGAAGAAACCACACAGAGAAACAAGAACACGAATCTAATAAAATTATAGATGATCTAATTGTACCTTTCACCAAGTATGTTGAAGAAGATTGATATTGGTCACTCCCACTTTCGCTTTCTTAGCTTGGCTATGGACCTTCTACAGCCCCTTAAACCTCTTTGGTTCTCTCACTTTAGTGGTAAAGTGGGGAAGAACGAATAATGGCTGTAGAGACCCAAAACCTAGTATTTATAATACTGTTTTGCACCCAAAACCCTAAACCACAATGGGTTGAGTCAGCATATCCCTAAACTTGAGAGTGGACCAAATCGGTTCATGCAATTTGACTCTCACCCATTTAATCAACCTGAATAATTAATTTAGCCCATAGATCCAACAGAGGTAGTTCTCACTATTAGGGATTTAACTCGTTTTAGAAGAGTTCTATCAAAAAAAAAAAAAAAAACAACACATTTAAAAAGGGTTTCCGGTTTTGAAGTTTCATCAATTTCTCACTTGAAGTGTCGATATTAGGTTCGGTATACCGATTAATATCAATATCGAACCAAATTGAGGAAGATTCTATTTCCCATACCAAAAAACCATATCGAAATTCTTTTGGTTCGATTTTAAATGGTCGGCTTCGGTGTTGATTTTTGTTATCGGTATCAAATTTACACCCTTAGGTCAAGGTTGGGTTGGACTTGGGTTGAGGCCTAGGCCTAACCCTAGTTTTAACTTTGTATCCTGAACATCTATATAAATCAAACGATCAATACACAATTAAAATTATGAAGTACAACCCAATTATAGATGTTCAAGATACAAAGTTATATATAATATGCATAGGACACAAAATGGAAAAAATAAGAACTGGATTGGGTTGGCATGAGCCCGACAAAGTTGGGTTGAGTTGGGGTTTAAAAAACCCTGCCCAAACTGGTCCTATTTTTTTTTGCTAAAAGGTCATTTTATTAAAAGAGAATAAATGAAAACAAAGAGAAATACAAAAGGGCAGGCCGATCCCACTAAACCCACTTGCAACCTCCACCTTCGGCATGGCCATCAGCAGAGGGAAAGCAAAGGGCTTAGCCAAATCGAAAACGGTGCCTGTCCAACGCATCAGAAGCTAACTCATCAACTACATGTCTCGGGAACTCCACTGAGAATTCTGAAGTACAAGATTTAGATGCTTTCCTAGCCAGAAAATCAGCGACTACATTAGCTTCACGAAAACAGTGAGTGATCTTCCATTGCACCAACTCCAAAAAGGAAATAACAGATCTCCATTTCTGCAGGGCAAACCATGGAATCTCCCTTCTATGAACTGCTGAGACCACGGACGCTGAGTCTGACTCAATCCAAACACCCCTAGCATGATAGTGTCTAGCTAGCAGAATACCCTCCAAGACTGCCTCAAATTCGGCTTCATATATTTGTTTGACTCCCAGAAAAATGCTAAAAGAGTCGATTACCTTGCCTTTATCATCCCGTAAGACACCACCCGCACCTGCATTACCTGGGTTACCAAGCGAACTTCCATCCACATTGATCTTCATCCACGCCTTGGAAGGCTTACACCAGTGAACCTCAAGAGGTGAAGGGGAAGGTGGATTTCTAATACTTAAACCTATCTTCCTGCAGGTCATCAAGTCTGAAATCGAACGAACTTCTTCACTTGATCCGTCACAGCAAAGCTGAACCTCTTGCCTAATACTTTGAAAGACATACCGCCCTGCCCTTTCTTTATTTTCCTGCCTTCTTTTATTTCTTTCCCACCAAATATGGTTGATAGTGATGATCAAGCCCAACTTCCATGGCTTCTTTAGCTGAATCACTTGAGATTTCCTCTTCCACCACTGGAACAATGATTGAATGCTTGGATGATTTACCCACGCCACTCCAAAAAAATCTAAAAAACTCTTCCATATTGATTTGGAGAATGAACAGTGTAAAAAAATATGAACCATACTTTCTTCAGCCTTTCCACACAGATTGCATCTGGATGGGAGATAAACACCTTTTTGGCAAACCAGGTCGTCCGTTGGGATTCTACCATGCACCACTCTCCATCCAAAAATGGAGTGTCTTGGGGGAAGATTCTTCTGCCAAATCAAAGAATACCAGTTCACTTTCAAGGATTTCACTCTAACAGCCTCCCAAGCCGACCTTGATGAGAAATACCCTGAAGGAACTAGCGACCACACCCTGAAATCCTCCATCTGCAAACTCGGAATGTCAATCCTTTTAATCTGTCCAAAAATTTCATTAAGCATAGGAGATACTACCTCAGGTAGACGCCATTCTCCATTTATGACAAACTCCCCCACCTTTGCTGACGTAGAGAGAGTATGGTCACTATCCAGCGAAAGAAGTTCCATAATGGATTTTGGACCCCACCATTTATCCTTCCAGAAATTTGCAAGCTGACCGTTCCCTATGATCCAGCGCTCCTTGTCATCCACAAAGGACCACATTTTCCTGAGACCTGCAAAAATAGTGGAGGTGTTGCAATTTTTGAAGGATCTTCCATCCTTCTTTAGAAATCGAGCTCTGAGAAAGGTTAACGCTGCTGTCTTCCCCGTTTTGATCCTCCAAATCAATTTGCACAGCATTGCTTTATTGGAATCTCGCAGTCTCCTAAGACCCAGCCCTCCCTCATCCTTGGGCTTACACATAGAGTCCCACTTCACTGTGACAGCCTTAACCGTATCTACATCACCTGTCCAAATAAAATTTCGCATCCATTTCTCCATCATCGCCACAAGAGATGCAGGCCACCAATAAACAGAGAAGCTATGAGTCGGCATCCCCGAAAGCACCGATTTAACCAATTCCACCCTTCCTGCCATTGACAACAATTTCCCTTTCCAACCCGCCAGTCTCCCCTTAACCTTATCCATAATCGGCAACAAAGTTTCTTTTTTAATTCTTCCCTTGAAGATTTCCACACCTAGATACCTTGTAGGGAAGGAACACATGGGAATGCCTAAAGTTTCAGATATTCGATGCTTCCTGGAAGGTGATATTTTTCCCAAAAAAATTTTACTTTTTTCTAAGCTGATGCCCTGCCCAGAAAACTCTTGGTACTTTAGAAGAAATTCTTTAAGAGTCCTCACATACCTCATAGAAGCATTGGAGAAGATGAATATGTCATCTGCAAATAGAATATGGGCAGGAGTTTTGACACCGCGAGGCCCATGAATTGGCTTCAGTTGATTAATCTCAATCAGATGCTTTAAACCTCGCGATAGCACTTCCTCCGCAATAATAAATAGCATGGGAGATATTGGGTCCCCTTGCCTCAGCCCTCTCTCCACACCAAAATAACCCTGTGGACCTCCATTAATCAAAATCGATATCTTAGAGGATATCAAAATTTGGTTCAGCCATGTTATCCACTTCTCTGTGAATCCAAAGCGCCGCAGCACCTGAAACATAAAGGACCACGAAAGAGTATCATATGCTTTCTTGATGTCAATTTTTAATCCCAGACCTCCCCCTCTCATAGAAGCAAACATCATATTGGCCAGTTCTGAGGCCACACTAATGTTGTCATGGATTAACTTTCCTTTTTGAAATGCCCCCTGCTCTTCAGATATCAGCCTAGGGAGCAAATTAGCAAGCCTCATTGCCATAATTTTGGAAAGAATTTTACAATAAAAATTCCCCATACACAGTGGCCGGAATTTATCGATAGAAGATGCTCCCTCCTCCTTAGGAATAAGAACAAAAAAATTGTTGTTCACACCATTGGGCAATTGACTAGAACTAAAGAAATACTTAACTGCATTACACACCTCTAACTCGACAATATTCCAGCATCTTCTAAAGAAAGCTCCAGAAAATCCATCCGGACCAGGAGAGCTATCTGGGTCCAGGTCCCAAACAGCTCTTTTGATTTCTTCATTCCCTGGTAAGACATCAAGCACATAGTGATCACCTTGATGAAGAACCATAGGTATGGCATCAAGGAGCTCCACATGCTCCACTAAAGGCACAGCTTTGTAAAATTGCTCATATGACTGAACTGTATAATTCCCTATCTGGTCATTACCTTCCACCAAAGTCCCATCAGGAGTTTTGAGGCTTCTTATAGAGTTTCTGAGTCTTCTCATTTTAACCAAAAAATGAAAAAACCTAGAATTGCGATCCCCTTGCTTCATCCATCTAACTTTGGCTTTTTCGGCCCAAAGTTTTTCATGGTTTTCCATTGCTTTTATTAGAGAGGTCTTCGCATCCGCTTCTAACCCAAACAAATGATCATCCATGCCATTTATTTCAATAGTCTGTTGCACCTGCGCTAGCTTATCCTTGGCTTCCTCAAGGGCTTTATTGAAATTCGGGAAAGCCTCTCTCCCCCACTTACGGAGCACACCCTTCAGCCTTTTGAGTTTCAGCATGAGAACAAATATCGGATTCCCTGAGACCCACTCTTCCCATGATGTGGCAACTACCTGCTCAAAATCTCCATGTTCCATCCAGAACTTATGGAACCTAAAGGGGCAATTAACGGGCCGTTGAGATAAAATTGAGGTGAACAATAATGGAGAATGATCCGAAGCAATTCTAGGGAGGACCCGTTGGCCACAATCCTGGAAAAAGTCAATCCATTCTTCATTACAAAAACATCTATCCAGAACCGCCGAAACATTACCACGACGTCTATTGTTAGACCAGGTGAATTTCCTCCCCGATGATGGCACTTGGGCCATCCCACAAGCATCCACCAGAGCACCAAACTCAGCAGCTGAACCCATACTAAAATTCCCTGGCCCCCTTTTTTCATGGGAGAACAAAGTCGCATTAAAATCCCCAAGTATAGCCCAAGGGAGAAGAGGCTGGGGGAGATCAGCCACAAGCTTCAACCACAGATCCCTTCTTCCTACTCTAAAGCTGCTGGCATGAATGAAAGAAATCTGCAACCATTTCGATTCCCACTTAATAATAATCGAAATGTGCTGCACAGACTCAGAGACAACAGCTGGGGTGTTCAAATTTCTCTTCCATAAAATCCACAAATTAGAGGGCTTCCCTACTCTACAATTGTAGATGAAAGAACTATTGAATCCCAATTTATTAAAAAATAAATTTGGAAAAGCACTTACCTCAATCATCGGCTCTGCAATACATATAATGTCCGGAGCTCTATCCTTAATAAAATGTCGTAAGGCATTCCTGCCTGCCGCCTTCTTAATCCCTCTGATATTCCAAAACAGGATCTTCATAAAATCACCCATGGAGCACAGTCTCACGGTCAGACCTTGACGCCTGCCCCGTCACTGCGATTGTCTTCCCTTTTCTACTTTCTTCCTCTGCCCGGCATATGGCATTATCCAATTCCGCAATCTCTTGGTGTTGAATAATCATCTTGCCTCCTAAGTACTGAGATGACGCCATGCTAGAGACCACATGAACCTCCTCGCTCCAGTTTTGAGTTCTCCCACTCTTGCCACCTCTGACTTGGGTTCTTCCTCCACGAGCGGCGGTATACGACACTCTATTCTTTCGAGGACGTAATTTACGCTGTACCTTCTCACTCCCCGTATTTTCTGGCACACCTACCATGATCGGACCAGCAGCCTTATTCATATTTTCTTCCTCAGAAGCCTGCGTTTCCTTCTCAGAGGAAGAGAAATCAGATTCAGCTGGGTCTGATCCATATCCATATCCATATCCACCTTTACCAAGTGGATTATCCACCATAAACGGATCATGGGCATTTGTAGTAGGAGCGTGAGATATTGGGAGGAATATCTCCAAATCACCTTGATTCCTATCCATACTACCGTCCAAAATTGTAGTGGAATCTCCCATTGGAAGATCTCCATTATTTATGGTATTTTCCTTAATCAAAAGAGGCTGAATATATCCTTCCAAATTAGCCCTTTCCATGTCACAAGAAACATCAGGATTTGTCGCCGTTGAGATCTGCCCATCCTCTGTCCGGCCACCACCTCCTTTGTCCAAATTCACAGCAGCATCTCCCCTTAAGACTTCATCGGACCTCTCCTTATCTTTCTTCTCCCTGCATTGGTTGATAGAGTGACCCAGTTTTTTACAAAAAAAAACATCTGTCAATCTCGTCTTCATACAAGATTCTCTGTTTAAACCAGAATAAAGTGTTCGTTCTCGGTTGCTTTCTCTCCACCTGGATCTCCTCCACACGAGAACCCCCAAGTTCCACCTCTACAAGGATACGTGCATAGCTACCCATAGTAGCGTTCCTCGTCCGACGGTCTATCTCCACAGGGCAGCCAGAGGCCTTTGCCATTGATAATAAAATTCGCTCATGCCAATATTCCATAGGCAATTCAGGATAGCGAATCCAAACTAATTTAGTTTGGGTATGGTCATCATGAATACTAAATTCTGGGCGCCAACGCTGAAATCGAATGACTTGTCCCTTCACCTTAACTGGACCTCGTTTCCACATCGATGACATGTCCCCTTCGATTTCAAATCGGAGAAGAATGAAGCCTTTCCCTAAGGGAGCAAGATTTACACTACCTTTTAGATTCCAGGCCTCCTTGGCAGCACTTCGCACATCATTCATTGAAATATAACGAAAATTGACTCTCCCGCTCAGCGCAAAGTCGAAACTTTGCAGCTTCTCCTCATATGCTTCCTGAGGGATAACTACCTTAGTGAGGGGCCCTGCATGAATCGGATCTGGAAGGTTCTCGATGTTCGGAAGGGTTCTCTTCGTCACCGTAGCATAGGATTTCTC
>NW_024868402.1:145749-177737 GCF_013358625.1 Macadamia integrifolia | reverse complement strand
ACTCCAACACTCCACCTTTGTCATATATTCCATACAGATAGATATCATATACATGAAATATGATTCACTTTCAACCTTTGATGGTTGTTTCTGATGCGGGACCCTATTTTGGTGTATCTCCCATTGTTGTTGGTTGTTTTGTCCTTCTTCCCCCCTCATCCCCTCCCCCCCGTCCCTCCTCCCTCTATGTTCCTCTCTATTTGTGATTATGTTGCTTTGTTAAGGTCTTTGCCCTTAGATAGTCTTGTTCGCTCTTGAGAATATTTCTTTTTCTTTCTTGTTTAATATATTTTTTATTCAAAAAATATATATATTTCCCTTCATGTAAATTTTTTTTTTTTTTTTTTTTTAGGAAACTAAACTCCCCTCCCCTGTATGTTTCAGGTATTACACAACCCTCCCCTGAGAAGATTGAAATTACAAATTCTTCCCTTCTAAGTTATAGATTATATCAATTGTACCCTGACCGTGAGTGAGAAACTGTTAAGTGTATTACAAATTTGTATTAAACCCCAAAATACCCTTACTCTATTGGAGATGATGAATTTTCCCTCAACCTTATTATCGTCTTCTTCCTTGAGAAGATGATGGAGGGTTTATACTCTAAACCTCTACTCTTATTCCAACTTTCGAAATCGATGGTTCTAAACTCTGAAATTGATGATTTTGGCAATCGAAGCTTATTCATCTCATTGAAGATCGAAGTTTGTTCATCATTGAAGATCGAAGTCTAAGGTTAGATTAAATCGTAGAGAGCGTTAGGGCTTTGGGAGAGTCAGCTTCCATTAAATTTCTATTTCCTCTTATTACAGCCTCCCTTGTTGAATTTATCTAATCCTAATATTAATCTCTATAATAGGACATAGAAGCTTTAAAGAATCAGTTGCAAGGTACAAAGCAGAAAAGATCGACTCTCAGTTGCATAAGTCAGGTATTACTGGATTTAAACCAAATTAAATCCTTGAAATGGTTGTATGGACTTAGTATTAAATCCTTGAAATGGTTATATGGACTTACTTTGGCAGCATTTTTCAATGCAATTGTTTTCTAAAATCTCAAGAAATTCATAACTCTTATGCTTTGGAATGGTTGTATGGACTTAGTATTAAATCCTTGAAATTAGTATTAAATCCTTGAAATGGTTGTATGAACTAAGTATAGCAGAAATTTTTCAATGCAATTGTTTTCTAAAATACCAAGAAATTCATAACCCTTATGCTTTGGAATGGTTGTATAGACTCAGACATGGGAATCAATACGAATATGGGGTCAAAAGACATGAAACGTAGTTCACATTTCCCTGATTCATATTTAAAAATATGTCACCACAGCCTAATGTAGAGTTTCTTCTTCTTTTGCCCAGGGGGTGGGGTGGAGTGGGTGGTGTTCATGGTATAAGTGTTGCATAATGTAGTGTGCTAGGCATAAAGAATCCCTGGTAGCCAACTTAAACCCTCTTGATTGTAGAACTTCAAGTGTTAAAACTTTATTACGAAAAAGCATTCAAGCAAAAAAAAAAAAAAAAAAAAAAATCAAGGCCTTTATGTGCATGTGAACTATAAGAATTGCAAATCTCAAGTCTCTTTATTATTAATCTAGTATCCTCATCTAATTACTACCATCAAGAGCCAAATTCACATTTTGGAGAGTTTAGCATAAGCTGACTCATATCTGGAAAGTATGGGGTCTCCCACCACACTGATTTTGATAGGTGAGCTGGGATTTCTTCAAGCCTTAAGGATGCTCTGTTTAATTAGTTTGTAAGCAATAGGGTTTTTGTTTTTCATAGAGCCATTTTTTTCATTACTACTCCTTCAAGGAATGCATTTACATATTTGTATTTGATCTGGCAGTACCAATGGATTACATTTACATATGGATTTTGTACCTTTATCAATGGATTAAGCATTTACATATGGATATTGTATCAATGGATTGCATTTACATAACCAATTCTATAACATTCATAGGTTTTGAAATTTTTTTCAAAATTGAGTGAAACCCATATTGTCCTGCATAACTGTTTTCTTACCAGTTATGGAATGGTAGTATGACCAGGCAACTAGCTATATGGAATTCTCCTTTATGAGTTATATTAAATTGGATGAAGCTTAGAATTTTCTGTTTAGTGGGAAGCATGTTGAGTTATTTAGAACAATTAAATGCTTTGGATAGCTATGTGTTTTTGTATGGCTATTGTTTGAACTAGTCAGGGATTCATATATTGATATTCTTGAATCCTTTGGAACATTTGTGTTTATGTAACATCTTGTGTTTTTCTCATCAAAATCATTCATCATTCAATGAAAATTAGAGTTATCATATATTATCATTATAACTTGAATACGTCTGCACCTACCCTAATTGATCCAGATGAGTACTGTTATCAGGACATGGTGATCAATATTTATAACCCAATTATCATATACGTACCAGTAGGACATACCGTCACACTTAAAGTGAAGTGCATACTTCTTTCCAACTAGCAGATGGAAGTGAATGAGGATGCAAATGTATTGGATATGTTTGGATTGCATCAGAATGCTAACTGCATAAATTTGTATGTATACGTTCTTCACTAGGATAAGAATCCAAGCAACCTATATACGGTAAATGGTTTCCCTAGTGGACTAGTCAAATGGGAGACTATTGATAGGTGTGTCCATCAAAGTCAATGTGGCTTTGATGATGATGTGATGCAAAATCAGCATGGCAATGGAACGGATGTACTACAAAGTCAATGTGGTTTTGGAGGTGTTGTGCAGAAAATTCAAATATCTAGTGGCCATAGGATGAAGCACCAAGTAAGAAGGGGTGGTGGTACCTATAGGGCTTCAACCAGTGGTGGACATAACAGTAGGAGCAACATGACTGATTCAGTTAGTATTGATGCAACTAATAGTATTGTTGATGGGAATGATGTGAATGATAGGAACGATGTGAATGATGGCAGTATGACAGTTGGTAAGAGTACTAGCATAGTCATACATAGTATTGTTACCAACGATGATGCTGGGAATGATGTGAATGATGGTAGTAAGACAATTAGTAAGAGTACCGATGAAGTCATACTCAATGTTTCAAGTGCAAGTGATGTTGATTGGAATTCTCTATCTAACGATGAGAGTGAGAAGAATGATAAAGAGGAGTACAATGATGGGGTTGATGGTTAAGTTGATGGTCAAGTTGATGGAATGGATGGTACAGGAGTTGCAGACCAAGATAACAATGAAGCATTTATTTGACTATTGTGATGATGACTACAATGCACCATTCTCTAAGGATGGGGATGCTTCACATGGGGATGTGAAACTAGGGAAAGGGATGTCATTTGATGACGTGAATCATTTCAGGGTTGTTCTTAAAGACTATGCTATTCAAGAAATGTTTTGAACTATTGAGAATCAAGAATGAGAAGTCAAGAGTGATTGTTTTGTGTGTGCAACACAGGGGTGTACATGGAGGATCCACGTTTCACCTAAAACAAATGAAGAAGTAACATATCAGATTAAGTCTTTATGCAATGAACATTCTTGTGCAAGGAGAAATCAAAACAAGGATATTACTTTTACTTGGATAGCCCGACACCTTGCTTCTCAATTAAAGACAAACTCAGATATGGATGTGGATGCAATTCGCGCATATTTCAACGAAAATTTTCAAGTTGAGATCCCTTATATGACAATGTATAGGGCCAAGAAGCATGCAGCTAACTTCAATGAAGGTAGTCATTATAAGTCATTCGCAAAGCTACCTAATTATGGAGAAATGCTGCTACAAAGAAATCATGGAAGCCTATTCAAGCTGCAATTTCATCAAAGAGTGATAGTGTCAGACCCTCCTATCTTCAAAAGATTTGTTCATTACTTTCAAGGCATGCATTGATTGTTTTGTGAAAGGTTGGGATATATCAAGAGGGTTGCACATATAATGGGAGTGTCACCCCAAGAATAAAGAAAATGTTAGATTTGATCCAAACACAATCAATGTTAGATTTGATCCAAACACAATCAAGAGGATGTGTGGTATAAGCTACTGGGATATATGAGTTTGAGGTCACTGATACTGAAGGAAGGCATGTGGTCAATTTGAAAAATCAAACCTATTAGTATAGAGAATGGGAAGGTGTTGGATTACCCTATAAGCATGCAGCAGCATACATTGTTAGTAAAAGAGAAAGCTTGGAGGGTTACTGTCATAAGTACTATAGCATAAAAACATAGTTGACAGCTAATGAGGGGTATTATCCATCCATTAATTGGACTTCAAGAAATAAGTGTAGAACACAGAATTGGTATTGTATAACCTCCACCAATCAAAAGACTTACAGGAAGACCACATACTCTTAGGAAGAAGGGAATTGAAGTCCCACCTGGCCAGTGGAAAAAAAGATCAAGAGCTGCCAAGTGTAGTAGATGCAACCAAGAAGGCCACAACAAGAGAAAATGTACAAGACCTTCAGTGAAACAGAAAGCAGAATCATCTTAACAAGTTTTCAATTTTCAAGTTTTAAGTATTCTAAAATTTTAGTGATCTTACCCATTTTCAAGAAAGCAAACTCATGTTTATGTAGAGAAATGAGCAGTCTGGAAGTCAGCCTGATATAAGAAATTCTCAAAGAATGAGATCACAAGCTTCTACAATGACCATAGAGTTGAGCATGCAATCCAAGTTTAATGCACAACTGCAAGCTAAGGAAGCCAAAAGGAAAGCAACGGAACAGAGGAAGAAGGCAGTGCTGGGAGGAGTGGAATGCAATAGAGACATATAATGCAATGAAGATTTAATTAGATTAGATGGTCAATAGTGAATGTTTGTAATGTTAATGAAAACTTTTTATTGATTGATGGATTTAATATTTAAGACAGTACTAGGACTACTCTTTTGGGTTTGATGTTATTATGGAGTATATGAAAATTGTTTGAATTTTTGGTGGAATGTTGATTATGTTGTGAAACATTTATGGATGTGTGGAATGTTTATGGATGTGTGGGGTGATTAGTATTGTCTCAATTTATAAGTCATATTTCTGGATTATATAGGTTAAGTGATGAAAATCATGCCAAAATTCTGCCAAAATCATGTCAAAATCATGCCAAAATGCTATCAAGATTTTTATTAAACAATATAATTCAGTACACAACATAGTTCCTTGCTTAATAACATCCAACTTTTAGATTTTTTTAGCTAATAAATACAGCTACAAAAACACCTAGGAAGAAAACTAACACAAAATTTCATTGATCCAACAAAGTTCACTATATCATCCACCCTTATCTTCACACTCTGCATCTCTCATTGCAACCCAGGTAACACATCTCTGAGCCCATGCACCTCCTCTCACAACCACCTCACATCCTCTTCCAACTCTTGCATATCAATGGTGGGATTGGGTAACAGATTGGAAGTTGTAATATTCATAGGTTCATACCATGCAAACTCGTTGCATCCATTGTAATTTGGACAGTTATAAAAGAGTCTGTTTGGGCTTTTAGCTGTCTCTAAGATCCTGATCACAGTTTTTTGATTACACCTACATTTTATGGATCTGTACTTGAAACCTCTGAGTGTGCTGCAATTACTTGAGGTAGACATTTACCTGTAAAATATATATATATATATATATATATATAGAAGAAAAGGAAAGAGAATATATCAAGTAAGAAAGAGAGAAGAAATAGCAAGTAAGAAGAGGTTTCACTTGTAAGTTTCCCTTATATGTGATGGAATCAATGCATCCCTTAAAGAGGTTTCAGTTTCCAACTCATAGGTATGACTGTCAAGTACCATTAATATAGAGGGCTTAATAATCACAGAAAAAGTGCTTACAGTAGATTTAAAAATAGGTCAATAATATGGACATGGCAACAGTGTTAATACCCCCAAAGATGATCATGATCCATTGGTTGCATTGGCAGTTATAGAAATCTAAAGTAAATGGCAGAATGCCATTGAATTTATTAACAAAGTATAACTACCAAATCCTATGTTAAACTATCCCCAAATTGATATCAATAGTAGGTCTCGGTTACAATATGGCACCCTTAAGTTTGTTTTTTGGGGTGAATTGCACCCTTAGTGCAATAAGCCAGCAGTGGCAGCCAATAGAAGCCTTAGTTGGGGCCAGGGCTCATATCGAGTGGAGGGGCTGGCATGCTCTCTATGAGTTCAGAAAACCAAAGTTCATTATAAGAAGAGGAAGAAGAATCATAACTAGATGAAGGTTTTACTTTTATAGCTATGGTGCCCCTATTGGCTTTGAGGGGGATAGGTATTAAATCTCAGCAAAACAAATGTCCCTCCACTCAATCGGTGGTCTTGTTGGTGAGCCTTGCATCTCAGGCCAAGAAATTAAAGCAGCAGTGAAAGAATAAAGGGGGGAATCAGTGGTCTTAGCTTCACAATATCAGCACCTCTCTCCCTCAATCGGCTTAGGCGCTCGAAGTTAGACATGAAACCCTCGATCAACTCAGGTGATCACTAGGCCGATTCTCCCTCTAATGGCTCCAAGAAATCCAACTTAATGAGGTTGGAGGGAGTGATATTTAAAGAAAGGGGAAGGGGGTAAAAAATCATTTAAAATCTGCTTCTAACAGTGTTAATGCCACAGGGTATTTTTGTAATTACAAACTTCGCAGGGGTCTGAGTGAAATACCTGAAACATACAGGGGAGGGGAGTGTAATTTTCTCATTTTTTTATAGTAAAATAAACAATGAAAATTCTTAATTTACAAAAGACACATTTTTGTTTCCTCTTTTTTTTTTTTTCGCTAAAGGGTCAATTGTATTAAAAAGAAAGAAAAATAATTACAAGAAAATCAAAAAAGCAGTAATTTGACTCCACCTAAGGCATTACCATCAGCAAAGAGAGCTCACTGGCAATAAGACACGAACACAACACTTAGAAAAAAGAAATCTAGGCCTTCCAAATAGCTGCACTTTCGAAGAAGAGCAAGCTTTCAAGGCAACAAACATTGATCATTTCTATTAAAATGCAGTCCTACCAGACTTTCGAGTCTAACCATCTGTATGAACATACTTAGAGAAATTCTGAGAATTTATCACTTTATTTTCCACAGCAACCGCCAAATCATCTATCACTGCCACCTCTTGAAGAATTCAAGCAGAAGTAGAAGCCTCCACCATCGGCTCTTTTGAGTTCATTCATGTCTTAGATGAAGCTAGAAAAGCCACCTGACCACCAATGATATTGACTCCCCTGCCCCCACGATTTTTGCGACGACCACAAACCACAGACCAAGCACCAACTCCCCGCGTCATGAACTTGGACTTCACCACTTCTCTCAATCTGCTTATTACGCCTCTCATATATTTTGGCCAAAGATTCAAACCTCTCTGAGCTTCGAGATGGTGAAGAAATTTTATTCCCCTCCTCTCCCGATCCCTCAGTATCTTTTTTATCACTCGAACCTTCTTCATAATCTTTGTCTTTTTCAATCTCCTTGAAAACTGCCCCCTTAAAGGAAGTTTCAACCTCCTTAATCACCACGTGATTTCTTACCAAAGGAAGAGCAAGTGCCACCTCATCCTTTTGTGCTGAAAGAGAAGAAGTAGGAACAGATTTTAACTTGTCCATGATTACCTCCTCTGATCTTATCTCCAATCTTTGGTTGCCTATAAAGAGCTCGTTTGACCCCAAATTACACTCCTTGAGATGGCACTTCCTTAGAATAAGGAAGTGAATCTTCACCCATAACGGAAAGGATATTTACATAAGAATCTTTCATTGCACCTCCCAATTCAGCACCTTCCATGCTAACCAAGACAATCTCATTGCTTTCCACATTAATCAAAATCTCATCAATATTTGATTCCTCGTCCTCATCAATCAAATATGCCAATGCAGCAAATTAATTTCCCTTCACCGCCCTAGCATTGTTGTTTTTGAAATTTGAATGATTGTTGCCTTGTTGGGTTGCATTCAGATTGGTTGGACCAGGATTGTAGAGAACAATTTGACCAATTCCACCATCTGCGATGGCCTGAGTATCATCCTCAGCCACCGAATCCACCGGATCAGATTGCTCAGGTCTCCATTCTCTCTGTGCCTTTTTGGTATTATGAGTTTCCAAATCACCATTAATTTCACCTCCAAGGCTTGCACACTGACTAGAAGAGTGACCAAAGATCTTACAATTGCTACAACTAGAAGGTCTCCAATCATAAAGGACATGTTGCATGAAGACAATCCCCTCATCATCATACACAGATACTGAACTCGGCAACTCATCTCCGGCATTTACCTCCACACATAAGCATGCAAATGACAGCCTCTCCTTTGTCATCGTTCTCTTATCTGTAACAAGGGACTTCCCTATCACACTCCTAATTCTACTCAATGATTCAGAACTCCAATAATGAAATGGGAGATTTGCTAAATTTATCCAAAAAGTAAAAGAACAAAGATTAATCTTATCAAGAGAAGCGCATGGACTCCAAGGCCAGATAATGAAAGGCTTTTTCTGGACAAACCAAAGTCCTCCCTCAAGAACTTTTAGTCGATCCTCCTCAACGTTAAGTCTGAAAACGAACAAACCACTATTGAGCACGTTTACATCAACGTGACCTGAAAATTTCAATTGAAACAATAAGCTATCTCTTATAAATTGAAAAGATAGTCATTGACCAATGAAGTGGCCAATCAACGCACCCTTCCATTTCTCCATTTCTTCTATCACAATATCCGTTGGACAGTGAGCAACAGTGTTCCCATTAACAACAGCAGGTGCAGCAGTGAATTTCAGATTCTAACCCTCTCCCTTTTGCACTGGTGATGACGAGAAACAAGATACCCAAGGCACACCTTTGGGAACAGCAGCATGAGATCCTCCACCTTGGGTTGTGGAAATAAAAGAACTCTTCTCTTCACCTTCTCTCCCTATCCGCCTCCTTTGCTCCACAGTGGTAGAAGGCCCAATAGCCGGAGCTATTGGCCTCTCCGCCATTTATCAACAAAGGGATCTCTCTCTCCGAGAGGTGAACCCGAGACTAGCTTATTTGAATCACATTTTTGTTTCCTTCTTTTCACGTAAAAGGAACTGACTTTAATGAATTTGCATTTATATTTTGTAGTGGGCAAGACTTTGCAGAACATACTTGGTAGAAGCAAGATGGTTTTATAAGGGCTACACACCAGGGTTGGAGGAGTACTTGGCTAATGCATGGATATCAATGGGTGGTCCTGCAGCCATGGTCCATGCTTATCTTCTACAGCTGTAGGGGCGTAACCTATCGAATGAGTCTCTTGATTGCCTGAACCATGGGTCCGACCTATTTTATTGGGCATCTATCATTTCTCAACTTAACGATGGCCTCGGAACTTCCCAAGTATGTTACTATTTCAAGTATCGGTTTCGTATTAATCATATCCACCGCCTTGTATTAGTATCGGTTGAAATCAATATTGATAATGATCCGTTCGACTTGATTACCCATATCGTTTCAGTTGTAAAAAAGTAAAAATATTTTTTTTTTTTTAAACAGAGGAGTGACTGATACATACTTATCCTATCCGAATCAGTATCAGTATCGTTATCGTTATATAACTAAATCCATGCTTCCTCGTGCATCTTTCAGCACGGTGACGGCATCTGCATTTCGGCCGCAGTGAACTAAAGATCCAATTGTCTGACTGTTCTTTGATCTCCTTCCTTGATTCATTGACTTTCAAAGGATTCAAGAAATATTCCAATCATCCGATCAATGATGTGGTAGCAAGGGCCCACATGTTCAGTTGGAGGCTTGGAGTTGGAGCCTAGTCCAATTAATATTATGTAATTATTAATTAGTGGAAGGAAAATAAAATTTCTTTTTTTTTTTTTTCCAAAGTCAAGTTTACTATTTTACATTCAAAATATAAAGATCTTATCTAAGCGCCACCTCTGCTTCTGCGGTTCCACTTGTCTTCTTCTCCCGTGGTGGCGTTGGCAGAAACGTAATAAGCGACACAAAATAGTCCATGAACGAAACACACTATACCTCCGATGGAGAGAAAATGATGATGTGAAAACCCACAAGAACCCCTCGATTTATTGTTTGCTAATGCCCCTATGATCAGCAGCCCGCATCCAACGACTACCATTATCCTGATCAACAAAAGCCAAATACAATTAGTTAATTTAGAAGCAAGGTTTCAAAACTTGGAACCAGACCAAGTTGAATCGACTAGACGGATTCATCAAATTCCAATGTGAGTTTGAAAATCACACTTAGAAGGGTATAAAATAAAAGGGATAAGTATTGAATGTTCACTCGTACTACCAAGTGATCATAGGAGTATCATCCCTCTCTCTCTCTCTCTCTCTCTCTCTCTCTCATAGAGGACTCCCAAAGACCTAGTAAGGAATTACCCAAATAGACATAGCATGGGCCAATTTATACATGAATATTATAACTTGAATAGAAAAAAGTCTTGAGGAGCCGAATGTCCATGAAAATGGTGGCAATATTCACATGACATGCTATATTCATAGACACCATTTTTTTTTTTTTTAAATAAACACTGAATTAAGTGTTTGATACAAACATGGAAGAATTCAACCCATAAACTAACTTAGAAGGTGAAAGTACCCAAGACCATATCAATCTACATCAATTTACTTTAAAAATCAATGTGACATCAACCCCCAACTAATATGGGATCATTCTAATCAGCGGACCGTTATAGACAGAATTCAGTCTCCTAAGCCTTATCCAAACTACTTGGGAGCAATAGTTACCTAATTGTTTAATTTGAAAAATACTGTTTAGTGGTCTAATTTTACCTCATAAATGGCCATATATCTTTTTCTAAGCCAATCCAACACTCCAGCCCATGCCATCTATATCCTTTCACTTCTAATATCTATCTTTGATTAGTGCATACATCTTTGAAATGTATCGAATTGATAGGTAACTACTTATAGATAAAATTAAGGATCCTAAAGATTGAGTTGCTTGTTGTACCATTTCTGAGGCCTATCTCTTCAGGGCTTGGGTAGGGTTTTCACCCTGGTTTAGCCAATTTGACTTTGTATGTTGTATTTGTTTTCTTTCCTTATATATATAGATATATATATATTGCAGAAAATTAAAAGCTGCTTAACTAGATCTATAACTTGGAATCAAGAGGCTCGACTGTAGGCTTTGATCCAAGGATAGAAGAAGAAGCTGCTATATGCAGATGCAGATGCAGAATTAAAGCTAATAATGCAATCAAAGAAAATATTTTGAAATATAACTTTGAAAGTAAATATTACAATATTTGGAGATATATTTTTGATCCAGAGTTCTTGAATCTCTGGATAGGCTTAGGACGGTTTGGGTTAGAGGATTTGAGAAGAAGAAGGTTGGGTTGGCTTTGAGCTGTAGGTAGCTAACCTTTGATGGACGATCAGACTTGGGATGATCGGAGTTTGTTGAAGTCCGGCGGGATGCTCGGAGAGATCTTGGAAGAACTTGTGGAGGCTCAGCTTGCTTCGGAGCTTCCCTTTCTAAGTTCTAGGATTTCAAGTAATTGTACAAGTGATTTGGGAGAAGGGGTGATGCTCCTTTTATAATGTAAGGAGGCTCATTTGAATTACATTTGGATTTGGGTTCCATTTGGAACTGTACCAAATTAGGTACTATTTGACATTTCATTTGACACTATTTGGTACTGTGTACTTAAATTTGCATTTGGAGTGAACAGTTGTTGCCGACAATTGTGGAACTGTTGGCGCCGAAAGTTGGAGTTGCTATCGACAAATGATTTGGAATCTTTGATGATTTTGCTGCCGATAGTTGATTTGGAATCTTCAATGATCTTACCACGGCATTCCACGTGTCAGGGACACTGTTCTCCGTATTGGTTTGATCAAGAATTGCATATCCTATTTATTTGAGCCGGATATTGGCCGGACTGTCCTTTAACCTGGGACAGTAGCAGTACCCCCTTTCCTTAAAGGTCGTCCGGGGTTAATTGACTAAGTGAAGTTTAACGACTACACCTCGTCGGCTAGTTTATAACCGTCTTAGCAGACGTTTTTGGACCAAACTTATTTGGTCGAAGAGGACTTGGCTGTCCGTCGAGACCGACGGGAAGTGACTTCTTTGAATTTGCTAGAGGAGGACGCCGTAAGACTGTCAGGGACAAAGTCAGGGTCAACCTCATATGGATCTTGCCCATAACAGAGTTCATGGGCAGGAACAGATCTTTGCATTGATTTGAGACTGTAGGCACCATCACTGGAGCCTTCATTGTCTTCATTGTCTGAGTCGGAACCGAGTTCGGCTAGACGAGCACGAAGGGCTTCCTTCTCACTTTTGGTGCTTGATTTGGAAGAGCTTTGGATTTTTGGAACAGGCATGAGACCCGTGAGGCTTTTGATTAATGCATTTTTCTCACATTTGGAGACATCGCAGTTGTCCCACCATTTGATATTGAAAGACCGGCAGAGGACTGGGGCAATCCAGTCATTTATCTGATAGTCATAAATTTGGTATTCCCAGAATAATATCCATGCGAGGCGGCAGTGGAGAAAGAATCTGAGAAGATCAGGTTGGTGAGGTTGGGGTGTTGAGTTTTGAAAAAATATTTGGAAGGAATCTTGGATTTGTGGGGGTAGGATTTCTTCCATAGGACCATATTGGTCCCACCATTTGGGAAACCAATTGGGAGTTTGGTTGTTAAATTTGTATTCAAAACAGAAGAACCAAGAATGGCGGTTGGTTCTATTTTGAAAGGTGAAGGCTTTGAACCAGGCTTCCTGGTAATCCATGTAAGAAAAATTTTGAGGGGAAAAAGTATTTGAAAAACTTCTTTGGTTCATGGGATGAGTCCCCCAGTCTTGGAGGGACAGGATTTTGCAGATGGTTACAGTTGTATGTGTAACCAGGGTTGGGTCGGTTCTGTCATAATTAAGTTTGAGTCTGACAGAATCAGTTTCTACGAGAATATACTCGTAATATTCTTGATTTTTTGCCTGGGAGTCGGAATAGTGATTCCATCCTTTGTAGAAAACTGCTTGTGCCATCATGATTGGCGAATCAAGATATTTGTATAAGGGCTCTTCAATAGTGAAGAGGTCTTCTTTGCATGGCTTCTCATGGTATTGGCTTTTGAGTTTGGAACCTTGGGCTGTTTGAAGAGGTTTGGCATGTGTAGTTTGGAGGCTGGAACTAGCCTTATTTGTGGGTTGGATGGAGCCTGCAGTCGAGCCTACTACCACGGCATGGGAATAAGGTTTTTGGGTGGTAGTTATTTTGGTTTGGCTACGGGTAACAATTTGGTTTGATGGTGCAGCAGAAGCAGCCGCAGCACCATAGCTTGTTTTGGTTTTGACAACAGAGTTTGAGGAGGTGGACTCCTTAGGGGGAGCCATCCTGATAAGGTTAATTTGAGGAGTCTGGCCCTGTAAGAATTCACGGGTAAGAAAGTCAGGGACAGAATTGGATTCTCCTTTAATATATTCTATTTGAAATTCAAAAATGGATAATAAAGCTTGCCATCTGGCAAAAATTTGTTTTGATGCAAGGTTTGAAACATCATTTTGTAAAACATATTTAGCTGCGCTACAATCAACACGAACTAAAAATGGTTTATTTAATAATGTATTTTGAAATTTTTGAATGCAGAGAACAATCGATAAAATTTCCTTTTTGATGGTACTGTAATTCTTTTGAGCAGAATTCCAAATACCAGAAGTAAATTGGACTAATTGTTCTTTATTATCAGGAAGTTTTTGTTTGAGAATTCCTCCATATCCAATATCAGAGGCATCAGTTTCTACAATTTTAAATGCCTCAGGGTTTGGAATAAATAAACAAGGAATTTCTTTGACAAGTTTTTTAATTGTTTGAACAGCAGTTGTTTGAGTTTGAGACCAGGGAATTGGTTTCTTTTTAAGCCGAAGATAAAGTGGTTCGGCAATCTTACTGATTTGGGGAAGAAAATCACGAACGTAATTTAAACTTCCTAAAAATCTTTGTAATTGAGTTTTGTCAATGATTTGGTCTGGGAACTTTGCACCAAAGGTGATAGCACGATCGATAGGGGTAAGAGTACCTTTCTCGATCAAGTGGCCAAGGAACCTTACTTTGGTAAGGAAAAATTCCATTTTTCTTTTTGACAAAACAAGACCATTTGATTTAATGATTTGATAAAATGTTCTTAGGTGTTTGAAATGTTGTTCAACAGAATTTGAGAAAACCAGGACATCATCAATATAGACAATAGTGAATTGTCCATATGGATTGAATATATCATTCATGATTTTCTGGAATTCACTAGGGGCGTTTTTGAGGCCGAATGGCATAACATTCCATTCATATAGGCCAAAGGGTGTTGTGAAGGCAGTCTTATAGCGATCCTTATCATGGATTTGGATCTGCCAGAAACCAGACTTCATATCGAATTTGGAAAAGATTTTTGCTTGGTAAATTCGTTGTAAAAGATCCTTTTGATTTGGGATAGGATACCTGACCCATTGGAGGGCATCATTTAAGGGTTTGTAATTTACTACTAACCGAGGAGTACCTCTTTCAATTTCAGCAGCCTTATTGACATAGAAGGCTGTGCAACTCCATGGTGAGGTACTGGGTCGGATAAGTTTTTTGGTTAAGAGATCATTGATCTCTTCTTTGCAAGTCTCTAGAAGAGTTTGATTCATTTGGGCAGGACGTGCCTTAGTGGGGATTTGAAGATCTGAGAACCCAGTAGCATAAGGTAGGGAAACCATATGCTGCTTACGGTGCCAAAAGGCATCAGGAACATCAGAACAAAGATTGGATTCAAATTTTGATTTTATTTGGTTAATCTGTTGGATGGTTTTTGGATTTTTAAGATGAACAGAGATTCTTTCATGAAGAAGCTCATCTTTGAGAAAATTTAATTGTCTAATTTTCCTAATACTTTGGTCATTGAAATTTTGGGCTTGTAAGAATGGGAAGACAATTTTTTGTCCTTGAAACTTAGTAGAAATCCCATCTTGTGTTATTTTGAATGGTTTGATTTTTTCTAAAAATGGTTGACCAAGGATTATGGTTTGGTCAAGATCTTTAGCAAGGATAAAGGTTTGGGGAAGGCAAAGGCCTTGGTTGCAAACATGAGTGTTTGAAAGTTTGTATTGGACATTCAACCCAGATCCATTAGCCGTATTAAGGCGTTGGGTAGTTCTTTCATAGAACTGAGTTGGAATAGCACCTTCGTTGATGCAATTGGCATTAGCACCAGAATCAACTAAGGCAATAGCAGAAAATTTGAATGAAGCATTAATAACCAAGGTTATGCGAACATACCAATTTTGGCAGGATATGGTAGACACAAAACCAGGGATTGTTGGGTTTGGTTCACCAAGTTCTTGCGTTGCAAAGGGGTTTATTAAAGGTTCGTCGTTTGAAGTTGAAGCTTGTTGATTTTGATGTTTGTTTAAGAGGGCTATCTGTTGCTTAATTTGTTTTATCTCATACTGCAAGGATGCAGTAGTGGTTTCAAGGGATTTGATCCGTCCAGAATGGTCGGGAATAACAGGTTTTGATATTTTATCAAATTTTTGCATAATTTGATGGAGATTGTAAGGTTGAGGAGAGTTTTGGGTAGAAACATTATTTCTGAGATGCTCAAGGCAGGCCTTCTTATGTTCTGGGTCTGCTAAGCTATCAATATAGTCAAAAATGTTTGAGTTTGGAGATGCACGAAGCATACGGATAGATTTGGGAACACAGTCTTCACAGCTAAGACCAATAATGCAAGAATCACAGTTACATGCTTGAAAATTCTCATTATTGGAAGAACTGGAAGAATTATGTTCAGAGGCTTGAATTTGGTTAAGCTCATGATTTTCATCCTCAGAAGAAGATGAAGAGGTTTTATTGAAAAGAGCAAGGATATGGGTTTTATCTTGCTCAGAGATTTGTAAAGAATTGATTTTATTTGAAACTCTACAAAATTTGGCAATGTGTCCAGGCTTACCACATTTGAAACATCCTTGTGTGGTTTTATCTGGATTTTGATTCTTAAAATTTTTTGGTGCCTTAAAAGGCTTCCTATATTTGGTATATTTTGGCTTTGAAGGAGTTTTATGGTAAAACTCAGGGGTTGCGAAAGGTTTGTTAGACACATATCTTTTTGATTTATGAAAATTTTTATAATATTTGCGAGAAGACTTATGTTTGTGTTTAGATGGAGGTCTAAGAGGTGGAAATCCGAATTGTTCACAGAATCCTCCTAACTCACGTTTGTAAAATTTGTTCTCTTTATGGATTTGTTTTTTAAGTCTAATATCAGTACAGAGAGCAAGGCCCTCTTCATGAATAAGACTAATAATTTGGCCATAGGACATTTGATCATAGGGAATGATCCCATCATTTTCTTTCCTAAGGCGCTGTTTGATTTTTTCAGAAAACAAAGTTGGTAATCCTGTAAGGAATTTTTCTTTCCAACAGGGAAGGTTTGCATCAGGTCTGGTTAAGACTTTGGTTAAGAAAGTATCTTTGTACCATTTGAAATCATGTAATTTTTTACATCTAAGGTTTGATAATTGTTCAGCTGTTCTATCTTTGAGACGAGAAGGGTTTCCTAAAAAGTAATTTGCAATGCTGAAAATAAGGGTATTAACAGCATCTTCAATAGGAATACCTTCACCATCAAGAAGGGGAACACCTTCAGGTGTAATTTGAACAGCCATTAAAATTTCTGTTTTACCAACCTTTGAGTTGGCCTGTGAAGCCAGAAACAAGCAAGGTAGCCATAGCACTATCAGGTGTGTTTTTTATTCGATGTGCGTTGCTAACCATGGTCATTTCTTGGAGTTTGTTCATGAGATTATGTTCAGACAGACCATCTATGTTCCATTCATAGATGATTCCACTTTGGTAGGAAGCCTGAGGAGCAGTTCCTCTAGCTTCAATTTGTAGGTCAGGGAAGACTGGGTGTTGGTTAGAACTTTGACCAATTTGGTTAATTTTGGGGAAGTCTTCTTCTTCAGAACTTGAGGAAGTGTCTGAAGAACAACCTATGATGTTGAGAATACCTCTATTATTTGATTCAGCTGTTGGTTCATTTGAAGCTTGGTTTTGGGCTGGTGTTTGAGGATCACTTAAGTGCTCTTCAGTAGCATTAAGGATAGTCAAACGTTGGTTGATTTGATCTAAAACAAAAGATTTGTTAAGGGCGAGTTGTTGTTTTAGAGGAATATTATAAGGTTTGAATAAGGAAACAGAAGTTGGAACCGGAGCCGGTGTCATGGATGAAGAGGCTACAGGTTTTGGCTGGACAAGGTTTTCAACTCTTGAAAGTTGATTACCTATGGTTTGAAGACTTAAATTTGTAAAGTTTAATTGTTCAATTTGTCTTCTGTTTGGATCATCTTTGTCTGCAATTTTGAATGGAGAAGCTATTATCTCATTATTTTTGTAGTTATGTTTGATGCTTTCCACCGGAGGATGGATAGCACAAGAGGTTTGTCCCTCATAAAGAGTCCAAGCTTTATGAGAGGAAGTTTGAGTACATACCTGATTATGCCAGGGATAGTAAATATTATTATCCTGGGCATAGATATCAAAATATGTAAAGAAGAAAACATCTGTTTTAAGATTTGTCATAAAAGTATACCAATTTGTTCTTATTTGAGCTTGTTGTTCAAGATTAAAGGTTTTTAAGAACCATTCTCGTTTTTCTTTATTTTTTGGAGACTCAAAATTTGTTCGTAGTAAGGGTTTGTTAATTTGATAATTTGTTTCAATTTGAATCATATAAACTCCGCCAGTTTTAGGGTTTTCCTGAGGAGGAGGAGGTTCAACCTCAGACTGAGTAGGAGACCTTTGATTATTGGTTTCAGAAGGGGTTGTATCAGGAACAGTAGAAGTAGCTTCGTACGTTCCATGGACAATATTTTGATTATTTTGAACTCCAACAAGATGAGGAAAAGGTGGAGTGGTTCTAGTTTGAGAAACCCATTGGTTCAAGTCAGAAGAAGTCGATGCCTCAGAGCATGATCTTCTGGAACTTTGGTAAACCGGAGGGGTAGTTTGTCTGTTGAACCTAATGGCAACTAATCCGTCTGAATCCTGGGAAATAGAACGGATACTGGTGTTTGAGACTTGAGGGGGAATAGCAGTCGTTTGCAGCTGCCATTCTTCAGGGAAAGAAATATCTTCCCACCGGCAAAGTTTGGGGTAGACAATTTGACCCTGAATACAGTCAGTCTCAAGGTAAAGGGTTTGGCCTTTTGAAGAAGTTCTTTTGGCTCTAGGTTGGACAGATTTCATAGCTTTGTATTTGATGCGATGGATAATGGAAATTGGGATGGATCCATGCATTAATTTGTAACCATGAGTTTTAAGGTTAAGTTTGAGGGAGTGTAAAATATTTGGGTCTTCAAGGGCTATGGACATGTCAGGATAAACATTAAAATGGACAGGTCCATAACAAAGACTTGTTTCAATGGCTCCCAAAAGGGAATCATTGAACTCAAGGAACCTTTGGTCACGAAGGGCTAACAACATAGAAGTGTTAAGTCCTTCTCGGTGAAGGGGTTTGATGGCCACTTGGACTAAGCCAATATGGACATAATTATATTTGCGGTCTTTGTATAAATCTTGGATGGTAAGTGGATCAAAAAGTTGGATTTCTTGAGTTTGAGGGGTAAAATTAATAGTTTGTTCTACGGTCTTGACTGTTTCGAGTCCGAACCAGTCTCGATCATAGAGATCATTTCTTGAAACTTTTGGCATATCCCAACTTCTAAGTCGTCGGTTAATTCTTGAAGTTTGTTCATCATAATCAAGCACATTAGAACTTGTGCTTGCCTCACCTGCCGATCTCATCGACATGGAGCGGGGTAATCGACTCATAATTTGAGAAATCTTAGTCTTGGGGTAATCACCTAGATCTAAGTTTTAAGATGGTATTTCCAACATGACTTGGGCACAAACGTGGTCTTACACTCTTCTGCCACTCCTCCCAAAAATCCAAAGGCATATACCGCGTCTAAAAACTTAAAAGAAAATAATTACTCAAAAGAAAAGAAATCTGCAAAGAAATAAACCGAATCCACCACCACCGTGGCTCTGATACCAGATTACAGGATCGAGATTAGCTAAAATCCAGGGAAATAGAGATCTCCTGGTTCTGTATAGCAATCCGAACGAGATAGGTGTAATACCTTACACCGATCCAGCAAGGAGACTAACACTGAGATGGGTGCAATACCTTACTCAGAACTAAATTTATGCTTAAATAAAATAAACAAGCAGAGAATAAAACCATAGACTGGAATAAAAGATATGGAATTGCAGAAAATTAAAAAGCTGCTTAACTAGATCTATTTCTTGGAATCAAGAGGCTCGACTGTAGGCTTTGATCCAAGGATAGAAGAAGAAGCTGCTATGCAGATGCAGATGCAAAAAAGAAGCTAATAATGCAATCAAAGAAAAATACTTTGAAATATAACTTTGAAAGTAAAGATTACAATATTTGGAGATATTTTTGATCCAGAGTTCTTGAGGTTCTGGATAGGCTTAGGACGGTTTGGGTTAGAGGGTTTGAGAAGAAGAAGGTTGGGTTGGCTTTGAGCTGTAGGTAGCTAACCTTTGATGGACGATCAGACTTGGGATGATCGGAGTTTGTTGAAGTCCGGCGGGATGCTCGGAGAGATCTTGGAAGAACTTGTGGAGGCTCAGCTTGCTTCGGAGCTTCTCTCTCTAAGTTCTAGGATTTCAAGTCATTTTTTTTTTCAGTTGTTTGGGAGAAGGGGAAGTGCTCCTTTTATAACATAAGGAGGCTCATTTGGATTACATTTAGATTTGGGTTGCATTTGGGTTTCATTTGGAACTGTACCAAATTAGGTACTATTTGTTATTTCACTTGACACTTATTTGGAACTGTGCACTTGAATTTGTATTTGGAGTGAACAGTTGTTGTCGACAAATGTGAAACTGTTGGCGCCGAAAGTTGAAGTTGCTATCAACAAATGATTTGGCACCTTTGAAAGATTTGCTGTTGATAGTTGATTTGGAATCTTCAATGATCTTACCACGGCATTCCACGTGTCAGGGACACTGTTCTCCGTATTGGTTTGATCAAGAATTTTGTATCCTATTTATTTGAGCCGGATATTGGCCGGACTGTCCTATGACCTGGGACAGTAGCAGTACCCCCTTTCCTTAAAGGTCGTCCGGGGTTAATTGACTAGGTAAAGTTTAACGACTGTACCACGTCGGCTAGTTTATAACCGTCTCAGCAGACGTTTTGAACCAAACTTATTTGGTTGAGGAGGACTTGGCATTGGCCGCCCGTCGAGACCGGCGGGAGGTAACTTCTTTGAATTTGCTGGAGGAAGACGCCGAGAGACTGTCAGGGACAAAGTCAGGGTCTACCTCATATGGATCTTGCCCATAACAGAGTTCATGGGCAGGAACAGATCTTTGCATAGATTTGAGACTGTAGGCATCATCACTGGAGCCTTCATTGTCTTCATTATCTGAGTCGGAGCCGAGCTCTGCTAGACGAGCGCGAAGGGCTTCCTTCTCACTTTTGGTGCTTGATTTGGAGGAGGTTTGGATCTTTGGAACAGGTTGGAGACCTGTGAGGCTTTTGATTAATGCATTTTTCTCACATTTGGAAACATCACAGTTGTCCCACCATTTGATGTTGAATGACCGACAGAGGACTGGGGCAATCCAGTCATTTACCTGGTAGTCATAAATTTGGTATTCCCAGAATAATATCCATGCGAGGCGGCAGTGGAGAAAGAATCTGAGAAGATTAGGTTGGTGAGGTTGGGGTGTTGAATTTTGAGAAAATATTTGGAAGGAATCTTGGATTTGTGGGGGTAAGATTTCTTCCATGGGTCCATACTGGTCCCACCATTTGGGAAACCAATTGGGAGTTTGATTGTTGAATTTGTATTCAAAACAGAAGAACCAAGAGTGGCGGTTTGTTCTATTTTGAAAGGTGAAAGCTTTGAACCAGGCATCCTGGTAATCTTTGTATGTATAGTTTTGTGGGGAAAAAATATTTGAAAAGTTCCTTTGGTTCATGGGATGAGTTCCCCAATCTTTGAGAGACAGAATTTTGCAAATGGTTACAGTTGTATGTGTAACCAAAGTTGGGTCGGTTCTGTCATAATTGAGTTTGAGCCTGACAGAATCGGTTTCGACGAGAATATACTCGTAGAATTCTTGATTTTTTGCCATGGAGTCGGAATGGTGATTCCATCCTTTGTAGAAAACTGCTTGTGCCATCATAATTGGTGACTCAAGATATTTGTATAAGGGCTCTTCAATGGTGAAGAGGTCTTCTTTGCAAGGCTTTTCATAATATTGGCTTTTGAATTTGGAACCTTGTGTTGTTTGAAGAGGTTTGGCTTGTGTAGTTTGGAGGCTGGTACTGGCCTTATTTGTGGGTTGGATGGGTCCTGCGGTGGAGCCTACTACCACAGCATGGGAATAAGGTAGTTTGGTGGTAGCCATTTGAGTCTGGCTACGGGGAACAATTTGGTGTGATGGTGCAGCAGAAGCAGCTGTAGCACCATAGTTTGATTTGGTTCTGACAACAGAATTTGACGAAGTGGACTCCTTAGGAGGAGCCATTCGGATAAGGTTAATTTGAGGAGTCTGGCCCTGTAAGAATTCACGGGTAAGAAAGTCAGGGACAGAATTGGATTCTCCTTTAATATATTCTATTTGAAATTCAAATATTGATAATAAAGCTTGCCATCGGGCAAAAATTTGTTTTGATGCAAGATTTGAAACATCATTTTGTAAAACATATTTAGCTGCACTGCAATCAACACGAACTAAAAATGGTTTATTTAATAATGTATTTTGAAATTTTTGAATGCAGAGAACAATCGATAAAATCTCTTTTTTGATGGTACTGTAATTCTTTTGAGCAGAATTCCAAATGCCAGAAGTAAATTGGACTAATTGTTCTTTGTTATTATCAGAGATTCTTTGTTTAAGAATTCCTCCATATCCAATATCAGAGGCATCAGTTTCAACAATTTTAAATGCCTCAGGGTTTGGGATAAATAAACAAGGAATTTCTTTAACAAGTTTTTTGATAGTTTGAACGGCAGTTGTTTGGGTTTGAGACCAGGGAGTTGGTTTCTTTTTAAGCCGAAGATAAAGCGGTTCGGCAATCTTACTAATTTGGGGAAGAAAATCACGAACGTAATTTAGACTTCCTAAAAATCTTTGTAATTGAGTTTTATCAAGGATTTGATCAGGGAATTTTTCACCAAAGGTAATGGCACGATCAATGGGGGTAAGAGTACCCTTTTCAATCAAATGCCCCAGAAATCGGACCTTGGTAAGAAAAAATTCCATTTTCCTTTTAGATAGAACAAGACCATTTGATTTAATGATTTGGTAAAATGTTCTTAAGTGTTTGAAATGTTGCTCAACAGAATTTGAGAAAACCAGAACATCATCAATATAGACAATAGTGAATTGTCCATAGGAATTGAATATGTCATTCATGATTTTCTGAAATTCACTAGGAGCATTTTTGAGGCCGAATGGCATAACATTCCATTCATATAGGCCAAAGGGTGTTGTGAAGGCTGTTTTATAGCGATCCTTGTCATGGATTTGGATCTGCCAGAAACCAGACTTCATATCAAATTTGGAGAAAATCTTTGCTTGATAGATTCTTTGAAGAAGATCTTTTTGATTGGGGATAGGATATCTGACCCATTGGAGGGCATCATTTAAGGGTTTGTAATTAACAACCAACCGAGGAGTACCTCTTTCTATTTCAGCAGCCTTATTGACATAGAAGGCTGTGCAACTCCAAGGTGAGGTACTGGGACGGATAAGTTTTTTGGCTAAGAGATCATTGATCTCTTCTTTGCAAGTTTCAAGAAGGGTTTGATTCATTTGAGCTGGGCGTGCTTTAGTGGGAATTTGGAGATCTGAGAATCCAGTAGCATAAGGTAGAGAAACCATATGCTGCTTTCGGTACCAAAAGGCATCAGGAACATCAGAACAAAGATTGGATTCAAATTTTGTCTTAATTTGATTAATCTGTTGGATGGTTTTTGGATTTTTAAGATGATTGGAGACTCTTTCATGAAGGAGCTCAGTTTTGAGAAAATTTAATTGTCTAATCTTTCTAATACTTTGGTCATTGGAATTTTGGGTTTGTAGAAATGGGAAGACAATTTTTTGTCCTTGAAATTTTGTAGAAATTCCATCTTGTGTTATTTTAAATGGTTTGATTTTTTCTAAAAATGGTTGACCAAGGATTATGGTTTGGTCAAGATCTTTAGCTAGAATAAAAGTTTGGGGAAGGCAAAGGCCTTGGTTACAAACATGGGTATTTGAAAGTTTGTATTGGACATTCAACCCAGATCCATTAGCCGTATTAAGGCGTTGGGTAGTTCTTTCATAGAACTGGGTTGGAATAGCACCTTCGTTGATACAGTTGGCGTTTGCGCCTGAATCAACTAAAGCAATAGAGGAAAATTTGAACGAGGCATTGATGACTAAGGTTATGCGAACATACCAATTTTGACATGTTATGGTAGACACAAAACCAGGGATAGTTGAATTTGGCTCATCAAGCTCTTGTGTTGCAAAAGGGTTTATTAATGGTTCATTATTTGAAGTTGGAGCCTGTTGTTTTTGTGGTCTGTTTAAAAGGGCTATTTGTTGTTTAATTTGCTTTATTTCATACTGCAAGGATGCAGTAGTGGTTTCAAGGGATTTGATCCGACCAGAATGATCAGGAATAGTAGGTTTTGATATTTTTTCAAATTTTTGCATTATTTGATGGAGATTGTAAGGTTGAGGAGAGTTTTGGGTAGAAACATTATTTCTAAGATGCTCAAGGCAGGCCTTCTTATGTTCTGGGTCTGCTAAGCTATCAATATAATCAAAAATATTTGAGTTTGGAGATGCACGAAGCATCCGGATAGGTTTGGGAACACAATCTTCACAGCTAAGACCAATAATACAAGAATCACAAGTACATGCTTGAAAATTCTCATTATTGGAAGTAATGGAAGAATTATGCTCAGAGGCTTGAATTTGATTAAGCTTATGATTTTCATCCTCAGAGGAAGATGAAGAAGTTTCTTGGAAAAGAGCAAGGATTTGAGTTTTGTCTTGCTCAGAGATTTGTAAAGAATTAATTTTATTTGAAACTCGACAAAATTTGGCAATGTGTCCAGGCTTACCACATTTGAAACATCCTTGTGTGGTTTTATCTGGATTTTGATTCTTAAAGTTTTTAGGTGCCTTGAAAGGTTTCCTATATTTGTTATATTTTGGCTTAGAAGGAGTTTTATGATAAAACTCAGGGGTGGTAAATGGTTTGTTGGACACGTATTTTTTAGATTTATGGAAATTTTTATAATATTTACGAGAGGATTTGTGTTTGTGTTTAGAAGGTGGTCTGAGAGGTGGAAATCCGAATTGTTCGCAGAATCCTCCTAACTCACGTTTGTAAAATTTGTTTTCTTTATGGATTTGTTTCTTAAGTCTAATATCAGTACAAAGAGCAAGACCCTCTTCGTGAATTAGACTAATAATTTGGCCATAGGACATTAGGTCATAGGGAATAATCCCATCATTTTCCTTCCTAAGGCGTTGTTTGATTTTTTCAGAAAACAAAGTTGGTAATCCTGTAAGGAATTTTTCTTTCCAACAGGGAAGGTTTGCATCAGGTCTGGTTAAGACTTTGGTTAAAAAAGTATCTTTGTACCATTTGAAATCATGTAATTTTTTACACCTAAGGTTTGATAATTGTTCAGCTGTTCTATCTTTGAGACGAGAAGGGTTTCCTAAAAAGTAATTTGCAATGCTGAAAATAAGGGTATTAACAGCATCCTCAATAGGAATACCTTCACCATCAAGGAGGGGAACACCATCTGGTGTGATTTGAACAGCCATTAAAATTTCTGTTTTTTGGACATCAGTCAGGACATAATCCCACCAACCTTTCAGTTGGCCTGTGAAGCCAGAAACAAGCAAGGTAGCTACAGCACTATCAGGTGTATTCTTGATACGATGTGCGTTGCTAACCATGGTCATTTCTTGGAGTTTGTTCATGAGATTATGTTCGGACAGACCATCTATGTTCCATTCATAGATGATTCCACTTTGGTAGGAAGCCTGAGGAGCAGTTCCTCTAGCTTCAATTTGTAAGTCAGGGAAGACTGGGTGTTGGTTAGAACTTTGACCAATTTGATTAATTTTGGGGAAGTCTACTTCTTCAGAACTTGAGGAAGTGTCTGAAGAACATCCTATGATGTTGAGAATACCTCTATTATTTGATTCAGCTGTTGGTTCATTTGAAGCTTGGTTTTGGGCTGGTGTTTGAGGATCACTTAAGTGCTCTTCAGTAGCATTAAGGATAGTCAAACGTTGGTTGATTTGATCTAAAACAAAAGATTTGTTAAGGGCGAGTTGTTGTTTTAGAGGAATATTATAAGGTTTGAATAAGGAAACAGAAGTTGGAACCGGAGCCGGTGTCATGGATGAAGAGGCTACAGGTTTTGGCTGGACAAGGTTTTCAACTCTTGAAAGTTGATTACCTATGGTTTGAAGACTTAAATTTGTAAAGTTTAATTGTTCAATTTGTCTTCTGTTTGGATCATCTTTGTCTGCAATTTTGAATGGAGAAGCTATTATCTCATTATTTTTGTAGTTATGTTTGATGCTTTCCACCGGAGGATGGATAGCACAAGAGGTTTGTCCCTCATAAAGAGTCCAAGCTTTATGAGAGGAAGTTTGAGTACATACCTGATTATGCCAGGGATAGTAAATATTATTATCCTGGGCATAGATATCAAAATATGTAAAGAAGAAAACATCTGTTTTAAGATTTGTCATAAAAGTATACCAATTTGTTCTTATTTGAGCTTGTTGTTCAAGATTAAAGGTTTTTAAGAACCATTCTCGTTTTTCTTTATTTTTTGGAGACTCAAAATTTGTTCGTAGTAAGGGTTTGTTAATTTGATAATTTGTTTCAATTTGAATCATATAAACTCCGCCAGTTTTAGGGTTTTCCTGAGGAGGAGGAGGTTCAACCTCAGACTGAGTAGGAGACCTTTGATTATTGGTTTCAGAAGGGGTTGTATCAGGAACAGTAGAAGTAGCTTCGTACGTTCCATGGACAATATTTTGATTATTTTGAACTCCAACAAGATGAGGAAAAGGTGGAGTGGTTCTAGTTTGAGAAACCCATTGGTTCAAGTCAGAAGAAGTCGATGCCTCAGAGCATGATCTTCTGGAACTTTGGTAAACCGGAGGGGTAGTTTGTCTGTTGAACCTAATGGCAACTAATCCGTCTGAATCCTGGGAAATAGAACGGATACTGGTGTTTGAGACTTGAGGGGGAATAGCAGTCGTTTGCAGCTGCCATTCTTCAGGGAAAGAAATATCTTCCCACCGGCAAAGTTTGGGGTAGACAATTTGACCCTGAATACAGTCAGTCTCAAGGTAAAGGGTTTGGCCTTTTGAAGAAGTTCTTTTGGCTCTAGGTTGGACAGATTTCATAGCTTTGTATTTGATGCGATGGATAATGGAAATTGGGATGGATCCATGCATTAATTTGTAACCATGAGTTTTAAGGTTAAGTTTGAGGGAGTGTAAAATATTTGGGTCTTCAAGGGCTATGGACATGTCAGGATAAACATTAAAATGGACAGGTCCATAACAAAGACTTGTTTCAATGGCTCCCAAAAGGGAATCATTGAACTCAAGGAACCTTTGGTCACGAAGGGCTAACAACATAGAAGTGTTAAGTCCTTCTCGGTGAAGGGGTTTGATGGCCACTTGGACTAAGCCAATATGGACATAATTATATTTGCGGTCTTTGTATAAATCTTGGATGGTAAGTGGATCAAAAAGTTGGATTTCTTGAGTTTGAGGGGTAAAATTAATAGTTTGTTCTACGGTCTTGACTGTTTCGAGTCCGAACCAGTCTCGATCATAGAGATCATTTCTTGAAACTTTTGGCATATCCCAACTTCTAAGTCGTCGGTTAATTCTTGAAGTTTGTTCATCATAATCAAGCACATTAGAACTTGTGCTTGCCTCACCTGCCGATCTCATCGACATGGAGCGGGGTAATCGACTCATAATTTGAGAAATCTTAGTCTTGGGGTAATCACCTAGATCTAAGTTTTAAGATGGTATTTCCAACATGACTTGGGCACAAACGTGGTCTTACACTCTTCTGCCACTCCTCCCAAAAATCCAAAGGCATATACCGCGTCTAAAAACTTAAAAGAAAATAATTACTCAAAAGAAAAGAAATCTGCAAAGAAATAAACCGAATCCACCACCACCGTGGCTCTGATACCAGATTACAGGATCGAGATTAGCTAAAATCCAGGGAAATAGAGATCTCCTGGTTCTGTATAGCAATCCGAACGAGATAGGTGTAATACCTTACACCGATCCAGCAAGGAGACTAACACTGAGATGGGTGCAATACCTTACTCAGAACTAAATTTATGCTTAAATAAAATAAACAAGCAGAGAATAAAACCATAGACTGGAATAAAAGATATGGAATTGCAGAAAATTAAAAAGCTGCTTAACTAGATCTATTTCTTGGAATCAAGAGGCTCGACTGTAGGCTTTGATCCAAGGATAGAAGAAGAAGCTGCTATGCAGATGCAGATGCAAAAAAGAAGCTAATAATGCAATCAAAGAAAAATACTTTGAAATATAACTTTGAAAGTAAAGATTACAATATTTGGAGATATTTTTGATCCAGAGTTCTTGAGGTTCTGGATAGGCTTAGGACGGTTTGGGTTAGAGGGTTTGAGAAGAAGAAGGTTGGGTTGGCTTTGAGCTGTAGGTAGCTAACCTTTGATGGACGATCAGACTTGGGATGATCGGAGTTTGTTGAAGTCCGGCGGGATGCTCGGAGAGATCTTGGAAGAACTTGTGGAGGCTCAGCTTGCTTCGGAGCTTCTCTCTCTAAGTTCTAGGATTTCAAGTCATTTTTTTTTTCAGTTGTTTGGGAGAAGGGGAAGTGCTCCTTTTATAACATAAGGAGGCTCATTTGGATTACATTTAGATTTGGGTTGCATTTGGGTTTCATTTGGAACTGTACCAAATTAGGTACTATTTGTTATTTCACTTGACACTTATTTGGAACTGTGCACTTGAATTTGTATTTGGAGTGAACAGTTGTTGTCGACAAATGTGAAACTGTTGGCGCCGAAAGTTGAAGTTGCTATCAACAAATGATTTGGCACCTTTGAAAGATTTGCTGTTGATAGTTGATTTGGAATCTTCAATGATCTTACCACGGCATTCCACGTGTCAGGGACACTGTTCTCCGTATTGGTTTGATCAAGAATTTTGTATCCTATTTATTTGAGCCGGATATTGGCCGGACTGTCCTATGACCTGGGACAGTAGCAGTACCCCCTTTCCTTAAAGGTCGTCCGGGGTTAATTGACTAGGTAAAGTTTAACGACTGTACCACGTCGGCTAGTTTATAACCGTCTCAGCAGACGTTTTGAACCAAACTTATTTGGTTGAGGAGGACTTGGCATTGGCCGCCCGTCGAGACCGGCGGGAGGTAACTTCTTTGAATTTGCTGGAGGAAGACGCCGAGAGACTGTCAGGGACAAAGTCAGGGTCTACCTCATATGGATCTTGCCCATAACAGAGTTCATGGGCAGGAACAGATCTTTGCATAGATTTGAGACTGTAGGCATCATCACTGGAGCCTTCATTGTCTTCATTATCTGAGTCGGAGCCGAGCTCTGCTAGACGAGCGCGAAGGGCTTCCTTCTCACTTTTGGTGCTTGATTTGGAGGAGGTTTGGATCTTTGGAACAGGTTGGAGACCTGTGAGGCTTTTGATTAATGCATTTTTCTCACATTTGGAAACATCACAGTTGTCCCACCATTTGATGTTGAATGACCGACAGAGGACTGGGGCAATCCAGTCATTTACCTGGTAGTCATAAATTTGGTATTCCCAGAATAATATCCATGCGAGGCGGCAGTGGAGAAAGAATCTGAGAAGATTAGGTTGGTGAGGTTGGGGTGTTGAATTTTGAGAAAATATTTGGAAGGAATCTTGGATTCGGTTGGGGTGTTGAATTTTGAGAAAATAATCTGGCTCTGATACCAGATTACAGGATCGAGATTAGCTAAAATCCAGGGAAATAGAGATCTCCTGGTTCTGTATAGCAATCCGAACGAGATAGGTGCAATACCTTACTCCGATCCAGCAAGGAGACTAACACTGAGATGGGTGCAATACCTTACTCAGAACTAAATTTATGCTTAAATAAAATAAACAAGCAGAGAATAAAACCATAGACTGGAATAAAAGATATGGAATTGCAGAAAATTAAAAAGCTGCTTAACTAGATCTATTTCTTGGAATCAAGAGGCACGACTGTAGGCTTTGATCCAAGGATAGAAGAAGAAGCTGCTATGCAGATGCAGATGCAGAAAAGAAGCTAATAATGCAATCAAAGAAAAATACTTTGAAATATAACTTTGAAAGTAAAGATTACAATATTTGGAGATATTTTTGATCCAGAGTTCTTGAGGTTCTGGATAGGCTTAGGACGGTTTGGGTTAGAGGGTTTGAGAAGAAGAAGGTTGGGTTGGCTTTGAGCTGTAGGTAGCTAACCTTTGATGGACGATCAGACTTGGGATGATCGGAGTTTGTTGAAGTCCGGCGGGATGCTCGGAGAGATCTTGGAAGAACTTGTGGAGGCTCAGCTTGCTTCGGAGCTTCTCTCTCTAAGTTCTAGGATTTCAAGTAATTTTTCCCATTTTTTTGGGAGAAGGGGAAGTGCTCCTTTTATAACATAAGGAGGCTCATTTGGATTACATTTAGATTTGGGTTTCATTTGGAACTGTACCAAATTAGGTACTATTTGTCATTTCACTTGACACTATTTGGAACTGTGCACTTGAATTTGTATTTGGAGTGAACAGTTGTTGCCGACAATTGTGGAACTGTTGGCGCCGAAAGTTGAAGTTACTATCGACAAATGATTTGGCATCTTTGATAGATTTGCTGTCGATAGTTGATTTGGAATCTTCAATGATCTTACCACGGCATTCCATGTGTCAGGGACACTGTTCTCCGTATTGGTTTGATCAAGAAATTTGTATCCTATTTATTTGAGCCGGATATTGGCCGGACTGTCCTATAACCTGGGACAGTAACAGTACCCCCTTTCCATAAAGGTCGTCCGGGGTTAATTGACTAGGTGTGATTTAACGACTACACCTCGTCGGCTAATTTATAACCGTCTTAGCAGACGTTTTGGACCAAATTTATTTGGTCGAGGAGGACTTTGCATTAACTGCCCGTCGAGACCGCCGGGAAGTAACTTCTTTGAATTTGCTGGAGGAAGACGCCGAGAGACTGTCAGGGACGAAGTCAGGGTCTACCTCATATGGATCTTGCCCATAACAGAGTTCATGGGCAGGAACAGATCTTTGCATAGATTTGAGACTGTAGGCATCATCACTGGAGCCTTCATTGTCTTCATTATCTGAGTCGGAGCCTAGCTCTGCCAGACGAGCGCGAAGGGCTTCCTTCTCACTTTTGGTGCTTGATTTGGAGGAGGTTTGGATTTTTGGAACAGGTTGGAGGCCTGTGAGGCTTTTGATTAATGCAATTTTCTCACATTTGGAGACATCACAGTTGTCCCACCATTTGATGCTGAATGACCGACAGAGGACTGGGGCAATCCAGTCATTTACCTGGTAGTCATAAATTTGGTATTCCCAGAATAATATCCATGCGAGGCGGCAGTGGAAAAAGAATCTGAGAAGATTAGGTTGGTGAGGTTGGGGTATTGAGTTTTGACAAAATATTTGGAAGGAATCTTGGATTTGTGGGGGTAAGATTTCTTCCATGGGTCCATATTGGTCCCACCATTTGGGAAACCAATTGGGAGTTTGATTGTTGAATTTGTATTCAAAACAGAAAAACCAAGAGTGGCGGTTAGTTCTATTTTGAAAAGTGAAAGCTTTGAACCAGGCATCCTGGTAATCTTTGTAGGTATAATTTTGTGGGGAAAAAATGTTTGAAAAGTTCCTTTGGTTCATGGGATGAGTTCCCCAATCTTTGAGAGACAGGATTTTGCAGATGGTTACAGTTGTATGTGTAACCAAAGTTGGGTCAGTTCTGTCATAATTGAGTTTGAGCCTGACAGAATCGGTTTCGACGAGAATATACTCGTAGAATTCTTGATTTTTTGCCATGGAGTCGGAATGGTGATTCCATCCTTTGTAGAAAACTGCTTGTGCCATCATAATTGGTGACTCAAGATATTTGTATAAGGGCTCTTCAATGGTGAAGAGGTCTTCTTTGCAAGGCTTTTCATAATATTGGCTTTTGAGTTTGGAACCTTGTACTGTTTGAAGAGGTTTGGCTTGTGTAGTTTGGAGGCTGGTACTGGCCTTATTTGTGGGTTGGATGGGTCCTGCGGTAGAGCCTACTACCACAGCATGGGAATAAGGAAGTTTGGTGGTAGCCATTTGAGTCTGACTACGGGCAACAATTTGGTGTGATGGTGCAGCAGAAGCAGCTGTAGCACCATAGTTTGATTTGGTTCTGACAACAGAATTTGATGAAGCGGACTCCTTAGGAGGAGCCATTCGGATAAGGTTAATTTGAGGAGTCTGGCCCTGTAAGAATTCACGGGTAAGAAAGTCAGGGACAGAATTGGATTCTCCTTTAATATATTCTATTTGAAATTCAAAAATTGATAATAAAGCTTGCCATCGGGCAAAAATTTGTTTTGATGCAAGATTTGAAACATCATTTTGTAAAACATATTTAGCTGCACTGCAATCAACACGAACTAAAAATGGTTTATTTAATAATGTATTTTGAAATTTTTGAATGCAGAGAACAATCGATAAAATCTCTTTTTTGATGGTACTGTAATTCTTTTGAGCAGAATTCCAAATGCCAGAAGTAAATTGGACTAATTGTTCTTTGTTATTATCAGAGATTCTTTGTTTAAGAATTCCTCCATATCCAATATCAGAGGCATC